>NW_007227475.1:0-77057 GCF_000164805.1 Carlito syrichta
ATGGCACCTGTCACAGAGGAGGTCTAGTAAAAGGGAGCATCCATTAGGAAAAGGCACAGTCGCCAAAGCACTCATCACAGTGGAGGACTGGTCAACAGGACACACATGACAGGGAGACTCAATAATGGAGGAGAATGAGTGTCTGAGGGCCCATCACAGAGGAGGACCAGTCACTGTTACACACAAGGAGAAAGTCCAGTCACTGGGGCATCAATCACAGAAGATGGTAATTCACCTTGGCACCCATCACAGAGGAGACGCAGTCACTTAGCCACCTTTCACCCAGGTGGGCAATTAACTGAGGCAACCATCACTGGGGCATCCATTACAAGAAGGGAAAATCACTACTGGGAAGCTGATGACAGAAGAGCACTAGTCACTGGGGCACACATCAAAGAGCTAGCCTTTTCACTGGGGGCACCCATCATACTGGATGACCCATCTCTGGGGCACTAATCAGAGATGATGGCAGTAACTTTGTTACCCATCACAGATGAGTTCCAGTCTCTTGTGCACAATTCACAGAGGAAAGCAAATCAATGGGGAACCAAACATACAGAATGGACAGTCATTGAGATTCCCATCATAGTAGAGGGCCAATCACTAGGCCATTCATTACAGATAAGGACCAGTCACTGCAATACCCTTCGCCAAGGAGTGCCAGTCACAGGAACCTAACATATAGGAGGACCAGTTACTGGAACACTGATAATAGAGGAAGGTCTGTCACTGGGGCACCCATCAGAGAAGTGGTCCAGTTATGGGAGCACCCTACACAGGGGAGGATTAGTCACTGGGTCACCCGTTATAAAGGAAGCCCAGTAACTGTAGCAACTATAAAAGAGGAGAGCTACTCACCTTGCACCCATTATATATGAAAGCCAGTCTAATGGTGCACCTATCACAGAAGGTACCCAGTCACTGCTGAATCCCAAATGGAGGAGACCCGGTAACTAACACACCTATCACAGAGTAGTGCTAGTCACTGATTAACCCATTATATATGAAGGCCAGTCACTGGGAACCAATCATTGAGAAACAGTCACTTAGGAACTACTCACAGACGTGGGCCAGTCTTATGGTCACCAATCACAGAAGATGGTCAGTAAATGTGGTACAAATCACAGAGGAGTGCCAGTCATTGCAGCAGCATATTATAGAGACTGACCAGTCACTGGGGCATTAATCTTAGAGAAGAACCAATCACTGGGTCAACCATCTTAGATGAGACCCAGTCACTGTAGTACCCATCACAGTAGAGGGCCTGTTACTAGGGTACTCATCAAAGAGGAGGCCCAGTCAATGTGCTACACTTTAAAGAGGAAGGCAAGATCCCAAGGAACCCATCACAGAGGAGTTACAGACACTGAGAAAACTTTTAAAGAGGAGTGCCAATTACTGAAGAACCCATCACTGAGGGGAGGTAGTCACTGGAGTACAGATTAGGAGGCGGTCCAGTCACTAGGTCACCATTCACAAGGGACAGCTAGTCATTTGGGAACCCATGAAAGAGAAGAACCACTAACTGAAGCAAATATCACAGAGGAGGACCATTGACTAAGGCACCCATCACAGAGGAGGCCCAGTCACTGGGACAGCCATCACTGAAGAGGGTAAGTCACCATTGCACACATTACAGAGACAGGTCAGTCCCTGGGGCACCCATCACAGAGGAGGGGCAGTCACTGGGCACCATTATCAGAAGATAGTCATTCACATGGGAACCCATCTCAGATATGGGCCAGTTATAGAGATTTCCCTCACAAAGTAAGCCTTGTCACTGTAACACCCATCACAGAGGACTTATCACTGTGGAAACCACAAAGAGGAGGGCGGGTCACTGGGGCATGCAGTATGTGGGAGGGCCAGACACCGGCACAACCATCACAGAGAAGAGCCATTCACTGTACCTATCACTGAGGAGGGGTAGTCACAGGAAATCCTACAATGATGGGGGTCTTGTCACTGTGACACCAATTATGAAGAAGGCCCAGTTATGGAACAATCATGATAGAGGAGGGGTATTTACCAGAACACTCATCCTGAAGGAAGGACAGTTGATCACCAAAGAGTCACAGTCACTATGACCCAAATTATGGAGGATAAGTTACTGGGACACCCATCACACAGAAGGGTCAGTCATTGGGATGCCCATTAAAGAGTAGGCACATTAAGTGTGACATGCATCTCAAATGCGAGCTAGTGATTGGGGAAAAAACTATTAAGGAGGGCCTGATACTAAGGTACAAGTCACAGAGGAGGTCCAATCGCTGGGAACCCATATTGGAGAAAGGCCAGTCACTGGGAAAACTTCACAGAGGAAAGCTAGTCACTGGGGACACCATAATGAGAAGGGTCAGACACTTGTCCACCAATAAGAGAGGAGGGCCAGTCACTAGGGCGTCCATCACTGAGAAGAGCCAGTAACAGGGGTACCCATTAGGAGGGTATCAGTTAATGAGGCTCTGAACAAAGAGAAGGGCAAGTAGATGGAGCAGCCATCACAGAGGAGGCTAATCAGTTTGGTACCAGCTACAAAGGAATGTGACCCACTGGGGCATTTTTCACAAAGGAGGGCCTGTCACTGGGGCACATGTTAAAAAAGAGGCCCAGTCATTGAGGCTTCTATCACAGAGAAGGGAAGGAGAGGTCACTTATTATGGAGAAGACTCAGAAATTGGGAAGCTTATCAGAGAGAAGAAAGACTCAGAAATTGGGAAGCTTATCAGAGAGAAGAAAGACTGACTTTCAACTCTCAAATTCAAATGTGCTTAATTACTAGGACAACTAGCCATCATTGAAGAGGGCTAGTCATTGTGTCAGCCATCACAAAGGATGGTGAGTTATTGTGGCACCAATCATAGCAGAACCTCAGTCACTGAGACCCATTATTGAAAAGTCCCAGTCACTGTGATACCCATTAGAGAAGAGAGGTTGTCTCTGTTGCACCCACTGTATATGAAGGCCAGTTACCGGGGTACCAATCACAGGGGAAGACTAGTTACTGGAGCACACATTATGGAGGAGGCTGAGTCACTTTGATACCCAAAACAAAGGAGGACCAGTCACAGGTGTACCCATAATGGCAAAGCTTCAGTAAGTGGGACACACATCACAGAGGAGGGCTAATCACTGGGAGAACCATTATGGAGGAAGCCCTTTCAGTGGGTATCAATCTCAGAGAAGGCACAGTTACTGAAAAATCCATAATGAGGAAAGTCAGTCACTAAGAAAGCAATAAGAAGGAGGCACAGACACTGGAGCCCCGATCACAGAGGAAGACCATTCACCAGGGCACCCATTTTGGTGTATCAACTGGTCACACATTGCTAGATTTGGACTAATCACTACAACACCAATTATAGAGGAGAGTTAGTCACTGGGACAGCCATCATATTTCAGTACTAGTCACTGTGGCATACATCACAAAGAAAGTCCAATCACTGGAGCACCCATCACAGAGGAGGGACAGTCACAAAGGCATGCATCACAAGGATGACTAGTCACTGGTGCACGAATAATGGAGAAGAATCAGTTGCCGAGACCAGCCATTACAGAGGAGGGCCAGTCACAGGGTCACCCACACACCTAAGGATGAGTCATGGGACATCTATCACAAAGGTGGCCTATTCATTTAGGCACCCATTAATTAGGAGACTCAGTAAATGTGAGAACCATCTGAAAGGAGGATGAGTCACTGGTCCAACTAATATGAAAGAGGGCCAGGTACTGAGATAACAATCACTGATGAGGCCTAGTCCCTGGGGCACCCATAATGGTGGAGAGTCAGTCACAGGAGCACTCATTTTATGTAAGAGACCCAGTTGCTTGGGTAACCATCACAGAAGAGAGTCAGACATTGGGAAACAAATCACAGAGGAGAGAAATATGCTGGAGCATGAACCACACTGGAGAGTATCCAATATGGATGAGGACCAATCACTGGGGTAGAGATCACAAAACAGGATCACTTCCTGGGACACCTGTCAAAGAGGATGTCCAGTAACTGGGTTATGCAGCACAGAGGAGCACCAATTGTTGCCAATATATAATAGATGAGGGCTTGTCACTGGGCCACCCATCACAGAAGACTGCTCCCTGGAGCACATATCAGAGAGGAGATCTAGTTTCTAGAACAACCAACACTAATGAGAGCCAATTCTGTGGCACCCAACATAATGAGAGCCAGTCACTGGGGCATACATTACAAAGGATAGCCAGTCACTGAGGAGCATATCACAGACAAGGGCCAGTAAGAGAGGCACTCATCTCAGAAGTGGGCCAGTCACTGGGACACCCATTAGGAGAGGCTCAGGCACTGGAGTCAGATCACTGAATCTCAGAGGACAGGCTGTTATTGGAACAGCCATTAGAAGAGAAAGCAGGTAACTGAGAAATCCGTAAGATAGTAGGGCTGGTGACTGGGGAACCCAGTTTGAAGGAGGGACAGTCCCTGGGCCACCAAAGAGGAGGACAAGTTAATAGAGCATCTATTATGGAGAAGATCTAGACAGTGGAACACCCATCACAGAGCAGGATCTTTCACTGGGGCACCTGTTAGAAGGATGCACAAAAACTGGAGTACCATCAGAGATAAGGACTAGTCACTGGAACACAAATTTTGAAGTAGGCCCATTTACTAGACACCCATCATAGAGAGGCCTAGTCAACACCCTAAACAGAGAATGGCCGATCATTGGAACACTAGTCATAAGGGTGGAACAGTCATGGGGACACCATTATGGAGAACATCCAGTCACTGTGACACCTGTCACAGAGAAGTGCTACTCACTGGGGTGCACATTATATATGAAGGTCAGTCACTGGGGTACCAATCATATGAAAAGCCCAATTATTGGGGCACACATTATGTATGAGGCCTCATCACTGGAACACTCTTCCAAAGGAAGGCCAGTCAATAGGGCACCATTAATGAAGGAGATCTTGTAAGTGAAATACCTAACCACAGGGGCAACTATTATGAAGGAGGGCCAGTCACTGGGGCACCAAATTGGAGACGGGTCAGTCAAGGGGAACCCAGTATAAAGAAGGCCAGTTACTGGGACACCCACCACCAAACAGGGTTAATCACTCAGGTACCCATTATAAAGGAGTGCCAGTCACCAGGGTATAAGCCAACTATAAGGCACCGTCTTTGGGACACGCAAAAGGGAGGAGGGTTAGCCACTGAGACACCCATTATATAGAAACAGCATTCACTGAGACAGTGATCATGGATGAAAGCTAATTCCTGAGGCACCAATCACAAAGGAGGATGAATCACTTGATAACTTTTAGCACAGAGTAGGGCCAGACACTGGGCCATACATCATAGAGGAGGGACAGTTACCAGAGCACCCATAAAAGGGACAGACTAGTCATGGGGTACTACTCATAAAGGAGGGCTGGTAACTGGTACACCAAACACAGAAAAGGACTAATCAGTGTGAAACTTAGAAGAGGATCAGACACTGTGGCACCCATTAGGGAATAGGGTGAGTCACTGGGTCATCCTAACAGAATAGGGAAAATCTATGGAGCAATCATTATAGTGTAGAGTCAGTCAGTGGGGCATCAACCAGAGAGAAGGCCCAGTTACTAGGGCACCAATAATGGAAGAACACCAGTCCTCAACACATCCATCAGAGAGGAGGGTTAGAACAAGGGCACAATCATATATGAAGTCCAGTCACTAGGGCACCAATCATAGAGGAGGCATAATCAATACAACACCTATTATGGAAGCAGTCCATTCACTGACACACCCATCAAACATAAGGGCCAGTCTCTAGGGCACCCATTAAGGAGGAGGCCCAGTAAGTGGGACATCCTTCACACAGACGAGCTAGTCACTGTGTTACAATATGGAGCAGGTCCAGTCGCTGGGACACAAATCATAAAGGAGCCCAGTAACGAGGGCACACATAATGGAACAGGGATAGTCACTGGAACACCAAATATGAAGGTGACCAATTCACTTGAACACTCATCAAAGAGGAGGGATTTTCACTGCAGCACCCAACGTGGAGGAGGAACAGTCCTGGGGGAACCAACACGAAGGAGGTCCAGTAAATGCAGCACAAATTATAGAAGAGATCCAATCTTTGGGACACCTCAGATGAGGGCCAGTCAATGAGACACCTATTATGGCAGAGGCTCAGAATCTGGGTTAGTCATAACAAAAAAGGATGAGTCACTGGGCACCCATTCTGGAGAATGTCAAGTTACCAGAACACCCATCACCAAAAAGGTCTTTTTCCTGGGGCTGCCATCACAAAAGAGGGCCAGTCACTAGTGCAACCATTATGAGGGTCAGTAAGTGGAACACCTATAAAAGAGGATGGGTAGTCACTGATGGGTATTTGATCACGCCCTGTCAGTAGTGAACCAATCATAGAGAAGTCCCAATCATGGAGGCACTTGTGATGGGAGGAGGGATAGTTCATACTGCATTCTTTATGGATGATGCTCAGTCATGGGGCAGTGATCACAAAGAATAGCTAATCACTTGGTCACCCATCACAAAGGAGGATAAGTCACTGGGGCATGTATCACAGAGGAGAGCCTGTCACTGAAACACTCATCACAGAAGAGAGACAGTCACAGGGAATCCCATTGCAGAGGGTTGCTAATACTGGTATATTAATCATGGAGGAAGCCCAGTTACTGGAACACCCATCACAGAGGAGAGCCAGTTACTTGAACATCCATTTCAGAGGAGGGCTAGTCACTGGGGCACTCATCATAAGAAGGCCTGTCACAGAGGCCACAATCACAGGGGAGGCTGAATCACTGGGGTACACATGGAGGAGGCACAGTCACTGGGCCAGATGTCACAATTGAGGGCCAGTCACTGAGGCACCCATTATGAAGGAGGGTCAATCTCTGGGAAACGAATATGGAAGAGGTTATCACTGAGATAACAATCACAGGGAAAGATCCATCACTGGGGCACACATTTTGGAGGAGGTCAAGTCATGAGACACCCAACACAAATGAGTGCCAGTGACTGGGGCACCCATTATGGTGAAGGCTTAGTAAGTGGGACACCCATCACAGTGGGGGGCTAGTTACTGGGAAAACCAACATGAAAGATGGTCTGTCATTGGACATCAATCAAAGAAATGGCACAATCACATGGACTCCAATAATAGAGGAGCATCAGTCCTTGTAGCACTAATATAGAGGAGTCCCAGTCACTGAAGCACTTATCACAGATGAAGGTCATTCACTTAGGTGCCCATCACAGCATAAGTCATATCACTGGGGCAACAATTTGGTGTAGGGCCACTCACTGGTCGCCAATCACAGAGGTGGGCTAGTCAGTGGGGCACCAATTATAAAGGAGGGTTAATCACTGGGACAACCACCACAGATGATTGCCAGTCATTGTGGCAACCATCACAGAGCAAGTCCATTTACTGTGCCACTCATCACAGAGGAAGACTAGTCACAAGAGCATGCATCACAGAGGCTTAGTTATTAGCACACCAATCATGGAGAAGGGCCAGTTATGGGGATAGCTTTAAAGAGGAGTCACTGGAGAACCCATCACACTGGAGGGACTGTCATGGGGACAGTCAACCACAGAAAGGCTTGTCACTGGGTCACCCATTATTGAGTTAGTGTGACACCCATCACAGAGGAAGCCTAGACACTGAGGCAACAATTATGGAGGAGCACCAGTCACTAGGCCACATATCACAATGGAGGCCCATTCACTGGGGCACCCATAATGGAGTAGGGAGAGTCACTGAGGTACCAATAGTGGAGGAGGCCCAGTTACTAGAACGCCCATCAAGGAGAAGAGCTATTCACTTTTGTACCCAATTTGGAGTATAATCAATAACTGGGGTAACAATCACGAAAGAGGGTCTAGTAAATGGAGCACCTATTATGAGGGAGGGGATGACCTTCATAGAGAAGGTTCAATCTCTGGGGCACCCATTGTGGAGGAGGCCCTGAAATGGGCACACATCATAGAGGGCTAGTAGGGGCACTCATTTTGAAGGAGGCTCGGTTACTAGGACACCCATCACAGAAAAGGCCAGTCACTAAGGACATCCATTATCTAGGAGACCCTATAAATAGGGCTCCCATAAGAGGATGACTAGTCATTATGGTAACCACTAGGGTGGAGGGCCAATCACTCTGGCACAAATCACAGAGGAGTACCAATTACAGGTCCACTTATAAGGGAGGAGGGCTTATAACTGATGCATACATTATGGAATAGGCACAGTTACTGAGACATCTGTCACAGAATATGGTTAGCCACAAGGGTGCCCATTATGCAGAATGGCCAGTCTGTGTGGCACCAATTACTAGGATGCCCAGGCACTGATGCACTTCTAATGGAGGAGGGCTACTCAGTGGGGCACCCATTATGTGAAAGACCCAGTACTGGGCCGTGATCACAGAGTAAAGCTAGTCACTGAGGCACCCATCACCCATCACAGAGGAGGATAATTTACTGGGGCATTTTTCACAGCAGTAGGGTGGCCACTGAGGCACCCATTACTGAGGAGGTCCAGTCATTAGGGCATCCATTATAGAGGAGGTTAAGTCACTCTGACTTATATCACAGAGGAGAGCATGTCATTAAAACATATTAAAGAGGCGAACCCATCACAGCGGGGAACCCATCACAGAGAAGTGGGTCATCAATTTTGGAGGAGGCCCAGTTACTGGAACTTGCACCACAGTGGAGGCCATTCACTAGACCAACACTTATAGAGGAGGCACTGAAATCCTTATGAGGCGCAGTTACTAAGATTCCCAACACAGAGAAGGGGAAATCATGGGAATACCACTAAAAGAGCAGGGTTTGTCACTGAAACACTCACACAGGAGAGGGCTTGACATTCTTTCACTAATAACAAAAGATGACCCATCACCAGGGCACCCATTTTGGAGGAGGTCCAGTAACTGGGACAACAATCACAATGAAAGGCTAGTCACTGGGCCAGCCAACACAAAAGAAATCTTGTAAATGGGGCACTTAATATCTAGGAGGAATAGTTAATGTGACATCCATCAGAGAGGCACGCTATTTACTAGGAAACCCATTGTATATGTGGTCCAATCACTGGGGCACAAATCACTGAACAGGACAATCACTTGAACCCCAATAAGGGAGGAGGGATAGTCATGAGACATGCCCCTCTTATGTAGAAGACACTGTCACTAGGTCAGTAATCACAGAGGAAATCTAGTCACTATGGTACCAATCAGTGAGGAGAATCAGACAAAGAAATATGTTTTACAGAGGAGGATGAGTCACTGAGGCACACATCACAAAGTAGCAGTCACCAGGGCGCTGTCACAGAAAAGGTGTAGTCAATAGGCACCCATCACACAGGAGGTTGTCACTGGGGTACCAATCACAGAGGAGGGCCAGTCACTGGGACAGTCATCACAGAAGAAGGGTAGTCATTGGGGCACCAATCACAAAGGAGGGCCAATATCTGGGCACCCAACATAGAAAAGGGGCAGTTATTGTAGCAGTCATAATAGAAGAGAGCTAGAAACTGGGGTACACATCAACAAGGCAGGCCATTCTCCAGGCACCCCTACAGAGAACTGGCTAATGGGGTAACCATTATAGGAGTGGCCCATCACTTAGGAATCTATCACATAGTAGACCTTGTCACTAAGACACCCATCACAGAGAACAGCCAGTCACTGTGGCAGTCATCACAGA
Source organism: Carlito syrichta (assembly GCF_000164805.1). Taxonomy (NCBI): domain Eukaryota; kingdom Metazoa; phylum Chordata; class Mammalia; order Primates; family Tarsiidae; genus Carlito; species Carlito syrichta. The sequence goes on from NW_007227475.1 coordinate 9,704, forward strand.
GAAGTTTATTCACTGTGTCACCCAATTGAATTAGAGTCACTCACTGGCACATTAATCATGAAGGAGACCCAGTCAATGAAGCACGTTTTCATGGAAGAGGCCCAATCACTGTGACGTGCTTTACAAAGACAGTCTGTCACTTGGGCACCCATAATCAATTCAGACCAGAACCTGTGACGCACATCACTTAGGAAGCACAGTCACTGGGGAACCTGCAGTTGATGAGAGCTTGTCACTGTTGCACTCATTATGCAGGAGATCCTTTCACTGGGACAGTGATCACAGAGGGAATGTTGTCACTGTGACACTGATCACACAGGAAATGTAGTAAATGTGACAGTGATCACGGAAGAGGACCAGTCGCTGGGGCACACACCATAGAGGAGGGCCAGCCATTGGGGCACCCTTCACAGAGAAGGTGTTGTCACTGTGTATGAAACACAGGGAAGGGCCAGTCACTGGGCAACCATCACAGAATGGACCAATCACTGGAACACTAAAAACACAGGAAGGCCAATTTTTTGAGCACCCATATGAGAGAAGAGACAATTATTGTAGCACCAATCACAGAAGATGGAAGCAACATATGGGCACCTTTTGCAGAGGAGGGCTTGTCACTGGTACACCCAAAACAGTGGAGGTCTAGTTACTATGTCAGTTATAAAAGTAGAGGGCACCTATTGTGGAGGAGTTTCTTTCATTGGTACAACCTTCACAGAGGAGTGCCAATCATTGTGGTACCCATCAATGAGAAGGTCTAGTCACTGTGCAACACAACTTGGATTAGGGTCAGTCACTAGGAACCAATCATAAGGAGGCACATTCATTGGAGCACCTATTATGGAGGAGGCTTAATTACTGCTACACTCTTTACAGAGGAAGGCCAGTCACTAGGGAAAGCCTTATGGGTAAGCCCAGAAATGGGCATACATCACTGAGAAGGCACACTCACTGGGGTACTCACAATGGAGGAGGACTTGTCACTGAGACCCAGTGTTATGTTAGAGACCCAGACAATGGGACAGTGATAACAGATGAAAGCTTGTCACTGAGACACTAATCCCAGGATGAGTACCTGGGACATTATTGACATAGGAGGGCCAGTCACTGGGGAACACATCAGAGAGGAAGGCAAGTCATAGGATCACCGATCACATAGGAGGAGTAATCACCAGGCACTCAGCACAGAGAATGGTCAGTCACTCAAACAAGAAAGAGTCAGTCACTGGGGCACCCATCACAAAGGAGGGTCAGTTACAGAGGCACCCATCACAGAGAAAGGGCAGTCACTGAAGCACAAAACATAGAGGAAGGTCAACCATGGGGACACCCCTCACAGAGAAGTGTTAGTCACTGGGAACTGGTTAGTCACTGGTTGGTCACTAGTCACTAGTCACTGGGGCACCATTTTGGAGGAAGCCCAATATCTAGAGCAGCCATCACAAAATAAGGCTAGTCACTAGGGTACCCATCACAAATGATTGCCAGCTACTGGGGGACCAGCTACAGAGGAGGACCAGGCATGCTGCACCAAAGGTGAAGGAGACCAAGTCACCCAGCACAGATAAAGACTAGTCATTGTGGCACTCATAATAGAGGATAGCTAGTCACTGGATGCACATTATGAAGGAGGCCAAGTCATTGGGACAACCTCCTGAGAGGAAAGCTATTCACTTGAACACCTATTAGAGAAGAGGGCATGTCACAGCTGCAACCATTATGGAAGTTGCCCAGAAGCTAGGGCAAACATCAGAGAGGAGGGAGAATCACAGGTGTACCAATTTTGGAGGTGATCAGTTGCTAAGAAATGCATCAGAGAAGTGGTCTTTCACTAGTTCGGCCATCACAGAGAATGGTCAGTCATTTTGGCAACAATTACAGAGGAGGCCTAATCACTAGAGTGCCCATTATGGAGAAGGCCCAGTCACTAGAGCACACATCATAAGTGTAGGTCAATCACTGGGTTTTCGATCACAAAATAGGCTCCGTCACTGGGCAATCATTACAGAGCAGGTCTGGTCAGTGGGACACCAATTATGAAGAGGGACAGTCTTTGGGAACCCATTAAGGAGGAGGCTCACTAAATGAGACAGCCATCACAGAGGAGTACTATTCACTTGGGCATCTGTTATGGAGAAGGGCCTGCCATTGGACAATGACTACAGAGAAGGCACATTCACTAGTACACTCATCACAGAGGATGGTTATTCACTGTGGCACCCAGTTTGGAGTAAGATGAATCACTGGGTGCACCACATGAAGGAGTCCCACTCAATTGAGCACCTATTATGTAGGAGGCACAATCACTGGGACATCCTTCACAGAGGAGGGTCATATACTGGAGCACCCATTTTGAAGGATGCCTAGAAACTGGGGCACCCTTAACAGAAGAAGACTAGTCAATGGGGCACCAACTCAATTAATAGAGCAACCATTACAGAAGAGGGCTAGACACTAGGATAACCATCACAGAGGATTACCAGTTATTGGAGTACCAGCTACAGAGACACACCAGTCAGTAGGCAACAAAAATGAAAGAGGGCAAGTCAGCGAGACACACATCAGTGAGGAGGGCTGGACACAGGCATCCATCATCTATGATTTCAGTCACCAGTCACAGAGAAGGAACAGTCACCACAGCATGCATTATAAAGGAGGCCCTGTAACTGGCACAACCATCACAAAGGAGGACCAGTCACTATAGCATCCACTATGGAGAAGGCCTAGTATGTGGGAAACTCAACAAAGAGGATGACTAGTTATTGGGGTAACCATTGTGGAGAGTCAGTCACAAGGGCATCAAACACTGCGGAGGCCGCTGGACCCATAATGGAGGAAGGCTAGGCAAAGGGCCACTCATGATATAGGAAAACTAGTCAGTGAAACCACCACCACATAGACAAGTTAACCACAGGAGCAACTATCACAGAAGAGGATAAGTCACTGGGGATTTGTTTTCTGAGTATGGCCTGTCACTGGGGCACACATCACAAAAGTGGGCCAGTCACTAGGGCACACATTATAGAGGAGGTGCAGTCACTGGAGCATCTATCACGGTGAAGAGCCAGACACAAGGGTATTCATGACAGACGAGTGCCAGTAATTGGTTCATCAATTATGGAAAGGATAAGTTTCTGAAGGACCCATCACAGATGCGGTCAGTCACTGGAGAACATTAAAGAGGAAGAGCAGTAATTGGGGCATCTTTCACAGAAGAGAGCAAGTCTCTGGGACACCCTTCACACTATTCACAGAGGAGTGCTGCTCACTGGGACATCAATTATAAAAAAGGCTCAGTTCCTGGAAGAACCATCACAGAGCAGGCTAGTCACTAGTGTACACATTAAATAGGAGACTCAGTCACTGGTCCATCTAAACAGAGGAGCATCAGTCACAGGGACACCCATCACAGAGGGGAGAATGTAAATGGGGCACCCATCAAAAGGAAGGACAGTCACTGGGGCACACATCACAGAGGAGGGCTAGTCACTAAGTCATCCATTACTGAGGAGGGCAAGTCATTTTGACACCCATCACAAAGGAGGGCTTGCCACTAAGGCATCCATTATGGAGAAGTCCATATAAGTGGGACAACCATATCAGAGGATGGCTAGTCACAGGGGGATCCATTATGGAGGAGCGTCAGTCACTGGGGCCAAAATCACTGAGGAGGCACAGTTATTGTGTGTAAGAGTGCTAGTCACTGAGGCACACATTTTTTGCAGGAGACTGAGTTACTGGCTAGTGATCACTGTGTAAAGCTAGTCAATGGGGGCACCAATCACTAAGAAGTATGTCTCTGGGTGATTATTCACAGAGGAAAGCCAGTCACTGGGCCATACATGGCAGAGGTAGGCCAGTCACTAAGGATCCCCTCATAAATGAGGTGTCATCACAGGACACTGATTATAGAGAAGGGTCAGTAGTGGTGTCAGTCATCGCAGAAGAGGGGCAGTCAATGGGGAACCCATCACAGAGCATGAACTGTCACTGGGTCACCCAAGAAGAGGATGGCCAGTTACTGGGACAACAATCTCAGAGGTAGGCCAGTCATGGTTGCACTTGTTACAGGAGAGTGATATTCACTGGTATACACAAAGAAAGTGTTGTCTTATGGTACCCCAAACAAAAGAAAACCAGTCACAGGGGCACCCATTATGTAGAAGGACCAGTCATTGGGACAAATTTCACAGAGGAGATCTAGTTACTGTGTCAACAATTATTGTGGAGGGTCATCACTTTGGCACCAATCATAGAGGAGGCCCAGTCACTGGAGCAACCATAATGAATGACACACAGTCACTGAGGCACAAATCACAAAGGAGGGTCTATGACTAGTGCACCCATAACAGAAATACTAGTCACTGGGGCACCTATCACAGAAGACAGTCAGTCATGAGCGCACCCATTAAGAAGGAGCCTCAGTTACTGAGGAAATTAATACAGAGGATATCCAGTCACTGGGGCACACTAAGGAATCCATTATGGTTGAGGGATATCTACTGGGACAACCATTGCAGAGGCATTGAGACACTTATTACAGATGTGGTTCCATCACAAAGACACCCATCTTTCAGAGGAGAGTTAGTCACTATGACACCCATTAGGGGGAGGACAAGTCACTGGGGCACCCATCATAGAGATGCCCAGTTTGTCACAGTTTGTCACTTGGGCACACATAAATAGGAGACCCAGTCACTGAGGCACCCATAGCAGAAATGCCAGTGTCTGTGGCACCCATTGCAAAGGATATTCAGTTACTGGAGCATCAATTAGAACTAGGTCCTATAATGGGGCACTGATCACAAAAGAGGGACAGTCATTGGGGTACTCATCACTTAGGATGGCCAGTCACTGTAGCAACCATAACAGAAGAGGTTTTGTCACTAGCAACCGATCACAGAGGTGGGCTAGTCACTGAGGTATGCTTCACAGTGGAGGTCCAGTTTCTGGTGCACTCATTACAGAGGAGGTCAGTCACTACTCTACCAATTACTGATGAGGATCGGACGCTGAGGCAATGATTACAGAGAAAAGCCAGTCACTGGAGCACCAATTATACAGGAAGGCAGGTTAATGAGATCCATAAGAGGACAGACAGTCACAGCGCCACCCATCACAGAAGGGTGCCATTCACAAAGACACACATTACACAGGATGTCTAGACACAGAAGGACCCATCACAGAATAGTATGTTTCACTGTGGAGCCCTTCAAAGAGAAAATCCAATCACTGAGACACCAATTATGGTGAAGTCCCAGTCACTGGGACTCTAACTACATAGGAGTGCCAGAAACTGTGGCATCATCACGCAGGAGGGCCAGTCATTTTTACTCCCATCAAACGGGAGCACTAGTCATTTAGGTACTCATTACTGATGAGGCCCATTAAGTGGGATACACAAAATAGAGGAGGGAGTCCATGGGACAAGTATTATGGAGGCACATCAGTTATTGGGGCAATGATCAAATTGGAGGTTCAGTCATTAGAGCAATCATAATGGAGGAGTCACTAGGGAACCCATCATGGAAAAGTTTCAGTCACCAGGACACCTAAATAAAGGAGAGCCAGTCACTGAGACACCAAGCAAAGAGAAAAGCTAGTCACTAGGTTATCTATTATGGATGAGGGCCTTTCACTGGGACATTCATTACAGAGGAGGCTCAGTCACTGAAGCACCTATCACAGAGGAGGGCCAGTCACAGAGGCTCCCATCACTGAGGAGAACTAGTCACTGTGACACCCAATAAGAAAAGGCCCGGTCACTGGAGTACCCATAATAGAGTAGGACTAGTCATCAGTACTAACATCACTAGGCAACCCAGTCAATGAGGCAACTATCATAGAAGAGGACCAGTCACTGAAGCACCCATTACAGAGGGTACCCAATAAGTAAGGCATCCATCAAAGAGGATATTTTGTCACTGGGGCATCGTTTACAGCGTAAGACTAGTCACTGGGGCATTCTCATAGTGGGGAGTCAGTCTCAGGGTCACCCATTGCAAGGTCAAGTTAGTCACTGGTGTACTGATAATAGATGAGAGACAGTCACTGGAGCACTAATCACAGAGGAGGGTCAGTCTCAGGGTCACCTATTGCAGAGGAGGCCAGTCACTTGGATACTGATTACTGATGATGACTAGTCACTGGGTCACCAATTACAGAGGAAAGTCAGTCACTGGAGCAACAATTGAAAGGGGGGCCAGTAATTGCGGAACCAAATACAGAGGAGGAACAGTTCAGGAGGCATACAACACACAGGAGGATCTTCACAAAGACATTCATCACAGAGGAGCGTGAGTCAATGGAAGGCTGTCACAGAAAAGGGCTTGTCACTGGCAACCATCACAGAGGTGGACCTGTCACAGGGGCACTAATCATGTGGAAGAGCCAGACAAATCACTGGGACTCCCATTACAGAGGAGAAGAAGCAATGGGGCATCCATTACATAGGAGGACCAGTCACGTTGACACCCATCCCAAAGGAGGGATAGTCACAGGGGCACCCATTATTCAGAATGCCCATTTAATGGGACACCCATCACAGAGGACAGCTAGTCACTGGAGCAAGGATTATAAATGAGCACTAGTCACTGGGGGCACCATTCACAGAGGAAGCCTTGTCACTGAGGCACCAATAATGGAGGATGCCAGTCACTTGTGACTCATCGCAGAGTATAGCCATTCACAGTGGCACCTATCGCAAAGGACTACTAGTAACTGGGACATCAATTATGACGGAGGTCCAGTCACTGGAACACTCATCACAGCGGAGGCCAATCTCTGGTATACCCATTACAGTAGAGGACCAATTACTGAGGCAAACACTATGGAGGAGGGCCCATTACTGGAACACCTAACACAGAAGAAGAGGAGTTACTAGGCACCTATTATGAAGAAGGGCAAATTACCGTGGTAAATATCATTGAGGAGGACCAGTTACAGGGCCACCCATAATGCAGGAGGGATAGTCATTGAGGAACCCATTATTTAGGACACCAAGTCATTTGGGCAATGATCACAGAGGAAAGCTAGACAATGGGTCAATCATAATAGAGTAGCATCAGTCACTGTGGTATTTTAACAGAGTAAGGCCAGTCACTGGGTCACCCATCAGAGGGGGACCAGTTCTTGGAGAACCCATTATAGAGAAGTCTTAGACACTGCAGCATTTATCGCAGAGAAGAGCCAGTCACTGGATATTCATCACAAGTAGAGCCAGTCACCGGGTTACAATTCAAAGAGTAGGGTTAGTCATTGGGATACCCAACACTGTGAATAACTACTCTATGTGACACCCATATCAGAGGAGGTCAAGCATGGAGGTGGGCCAGTCATTTGATCAACCTTCACACAGAAGGTGTGGTCACTGGGGCAACCATTAATGTGGAGGACCAGTCACTGGAGCACAAATTGCAGAGGTGTCCTGCTCACTGAGGCACCACTATGAAGGCGGACCTGTCTCTGGACACTCATTATGGAGGAGGACCATTTAAGGTGCACCCATTACTGAAGTGTGTCAGTCACTTGGGCAACCATTAGATAGTGGCCCATTCACTGAAGCAACTCACACAGAGGAGAACGGGTCACTTGGTTGCACATAAAAAAGGAGGGCTAGTCACTTGCACCCTCAATTCAGACAAGGATTACTCACTAGGGCATCCATTATGGATGAAGGCTAGACATTGTGCAACCGTGTTAGAGGAGACAAAATCCCTGTGGCAACTATAATAGAAATGGGCCTGTTACAGAGGCCCCCATTGGAAAGGAGGCCAGTCACTGGGGCACTCAATAAGAGGAGATCCAGTCACTGGGGCTCACATCACAGAGGATGGTCTGTCACTTGGCACACAACACGAAGGAGAGGTAGTCACTAGACTACCCATAATAGGAGAGGGCTAATCACTGTTGCACCCATCACAGTGGAGAGCCACTTATTGAGGTACACATCATAGAGAAGGACAAGTCACGGTTGGACCCAATATGGAAGAAGGTCAATCAAAGGGGCACCAATCCCAGTGGTGGGCTAGCCATTGGGCCACACTTTATGGAGGAAGACATGTCACTGGGACTACCTTTGCAGAGTATGGTCAACCCATTAAGGATGAGTTCTAGTCACTTGGGCAACCATCAGAAGAAGGCTAATAACTGGAGACATATCAAATAAGAGAGCCAATCACTGGGACACCCATCACAGAAGGAAGCCAGTTACTGAGTCACCCAAAACAGGAGAATAATTCACTGGGGCACACATCATGGAAGAGTGCAGTCACTGGAACTTGCATAGCAATGTAGTACCAGTCTTTGTGACACCAATCACAGAGGAGGCCTTTCCTTGTTATACACACCACAGATGAAGGCCAACTACTACAGCTTTGATTATAGAGGAAAGCCTGTCACCAAGGTCCTGTTCATAGAAGAGGCAACGTCACTGCAACACCCATCACAGAGCACAGTCAGTCACTGAGGAACCCATCACAGAGGAGGACCAGCCACTGGGACAGATATTTAAAAATGGCCTGTGACTAGGGTACAAATTACAGAGCAGGCCCAGTCATTGGTGCAACCATCACAGAGGAAGGGTTCTACTAGGGAACCCATTTTGAAGGAGGGTCTGTCATTGGGGCACTCATGACAGATGTGTGTCACTTAATGTGGCACACAGCACACTGGAGGGCCATTCACTATGGCACCCATCACAGAGGGGGAGCAGAGATTGGGGCACCCACCACAGAACTGGTTCATTCAATGTGACACCCATCACACAAGAAGTCCAGACAAAGAAGCATGCACCACAGAAGTGGGTGAGACACTGAGACACCCATTACAGACAAGAGCCATTTACTGGGTTATCAATCATGGAAGAGCATCAGTCACTGGAAAATCCATCACACAGGAGTGCTAGTCAATTTGATATGCTTCACAGAAGAGGGACAGTCACTGGGACATTACTCATGGAGGAAGGCAAATCACTGGGGTACCTATCACAGTAGAGAGTTAGATACTGGGCCCAAATCACAGAGGAGATGTGGTCACTGAAGCACCCATCACAGAGGAGGACCAATCACTGAGTCACTCATCACAAAGTGCAGGGAGTCACTGAGGAAGTCATATTATAGGAGGCCAGTCACTGTGAACCCATTACAGAGGTTGGCCAGTCACTGAAGCACTACTCGCAGACAAGGGCTATTCACTGAGACACCCATCAAGGTGAACGGGTAGTCATTGTGGCATCCCTAGCAGAGTAGGGCTAGTCATCTTGAATCCATTTTGGAGGAGTGACAGTCCCTGGGGCAAAATTTACAGAGGGGATCTAATCAATCAGGCACACACCATTGAAGTGAATCAGTCACTTGTACACCAATCACAAAGTAGACTCTGTCACAGGTGCACCAGTAATGGAGAAGGACCAGTTACTGGGACACTCAAGCCAGAGAAAGGCTAGTCTCTTAAGCAACCACCACAGTCTACATGCTGTAACTGAGGTACACATCTCAGAGAAGAACCAGAAACTAGGGCACCCATTTGAATGAGGACCAAGAAGGGTACACTGGTCACAGAGGCAGAACAGTCACTGAGTCCCCAATCACAGAGATGTCTTGGTAATTGGTGTACCATTCACAGAAAAGGGTTAGTCACTAGGTAACCTATGTCAGAGGAAATCCAGTCACTGAGGCACCCATAACAAAGGTTGGATAGTCACTGAGGTACACAACAGAGAGCAAGACCAGTCTCTGGGACACCCATCACAATGCTGGGCCAGACAATGAGACACCCATCACAGAGGAGAGCCAGTAACTGGGGCACCCATTTTGAAAGAGATTCAATAAATGGAGCAACAATCAGATATGAGGCCAGTCACTGGGACACCCATAATGGTGGAGTGCTAGACAATGAGTAATACAACATAGAGGAGGTCTGTCATTGGGGTACTCATCGGATATGAGTACCAGTCCCTGGGACACGAATTACAGAGAAAAACCAGTCGGTGGAGCACCAATCACAAAGGAAGATCAGTCAATGAGGGGCCAATCTTAATGAGGGACAGTCACTGAGCGACCAATCACAGAGAAGAACCAAAAACTGGGGACACAATTACAAATAAGGCCCAGTCTCTGGGACACCCATCACAAAGGAGAGTCAGTCAATGAGGCACAGATTACAAAGGAATGACAGTCACTAAAACTGTTATCACAGAAGAGGACCAGACACTGGGCATCTCATAACAGAGGAGGGACATTCACTTGGGCACTCATAACTGAGGGGGGACATTAACTGGGAAACTCAACACAAAGGCAATTCTGTTATAGGATAATACCTCACAAAGAAGTTCTAGTCACAGGGACAAGCACATAAATGGGCATGTCACTGTGGCACCAAAAACAGAGGAGGACCAGTCATTGGGGCACACATGTTGTAGGAAGGCCAGTCACTGGGGCAACCACCAGAGAGAAGGCCCAGTCACTGGGAAAACTATTAATGAAAATGACCAGTCAACAGGACACCCACGAAAAAGAATGAAATCTCACTGGGGAATCCAATATGTAGGGGACCACGTTACTGGAAAACCCATCACAGAGGAAGGCTAGTCACAGGGCCATTCAGTTTGGTGGAGTACCAGTCACTGGAATCAAATCACTAAGGAGGAATTGTTACTAGAGTACACATAATGGAGGCTAGCTAGCCACTGAAGCACTCATTATATATCAGATGGAGTCACTGGGGCCCCAATCACTGAGAAAGCTACTCACCAGGGCAACTTTCATCGAGGAGGATCAGACACAGAGGCATTTTCACAGATGAGGGCCAGTCACAGGGGCACACATTATATAAGACAGTATTCACATGGGTACCCATTAAAGAGGAGGCCCTGTCTCTGGAGCATCTGTCACAGAAAAGAGCCAGTCACTGGGACAGCCATCAGAGAGGAAAGTAAGTCACTGAGGCACCTAATTTGGGGGAGACTCAGAAATTGGGCCATCCATTACAGAAGAGAGCTATTCATGGGGCAACCATTTTGGTAAAGGTCCAGATATGATGACACCCACCACAGGAGAGGGATTGTCACTGCAGGACCCATCACAAAAAGTGAGCAGTCATTGCAGCCCCAGTCACAGAGATGGCCAGAAAACCGGGGAATCCAAAATGAAGGAGGACCAATAAATGTGTCATGGAACACAGAAGAGGGCTAGTCACTAGAGCACCAATCACAGAAGAAAGTCAGTCATTGGGGTACCCATTACAGTGGAAGGTGAGTCACTGGGGCACACATTTAAGAGGAGGGTGGTCATGAGTCACTCATCACACAGGTGGAATAATAACTGGGGCATCAATGTTGTAGTATGACTAGTCACAGAGACAATGATCACAGATGTGGGCCAGTCAGTGGGGCACTCATAAAACAGGATGGTCTTTCATCTGTCATAATGTGCCAATCACAGACAAGTTGCAGTCTTCTGGGGCATCCATCATTGAGCACAGCCAGTCACTGTGACTCCTATCTCAGAGAAAGTTCAGTCACAAAGACACATATCAAGGAGGAGGACTAGTCATTAGGACACTCATTACAAAAGAGGTATTTTCATTGTTGCACTGATCACATAGTGGGAACAGTCTACGAGGACACTAGTCATGGAGAAGGGTCAGTCACTGGGTTTCCCATTACAGAAGATGGCAGTAAGTGGGATACTCATCACAGATGAAGGGCAGTCTCTGGGACATTAATCACAGAGGAGGACCAGTAAATAAGTCACCAAACACAGAGGAAGGACATTCACTGTGGCCCTATGACAGAGGAGAGCCTGTCACTGAAGTCTCAATCACAGACGAGGTCCAGTTGCAATTGTACTCATCACAGAGGCATCAATTGCAGGAGGCTCAGTCACTGGAGCATCCATTGCAAAAGGGTTTTTACTGGGCACCCATGACAGAAGTAGGCAAATCACTGGGACAGCCATCACAGAAGAGGGCCAGTCACTGGGGCACCCATCACTGAGAGGACCCAACACTAGGGCGCACATCAAGTAGGTCAAGTAAGTGGGGCATTCATAAAATACAGGGGCTAATCACTGGGGCACCCATCGTGGAGTAGATCAAGTAAATGGGCCATTCATAAAAGACAGGGGCTAATCACTGGGGCAACCATTGTGAGAGAAAGCATAGTCACTGTGAAACCCATCACAGAGGAGGAGTAGTAACTGGGGCACCCATGATATATGAAGGCATGTCACTGGAGCACCATCGCAGGGAAGACACACTCACAGGGGTTCACATAATGGTGGTGGACCAATCACTAGAACACTCATCTCAAAAGATGACCTGTTACTCAGGCACCCATTATGGAGAAGATTTGGTAAATGGTACATCCTTCACATAGGAGGGTTAGTCACTGGGAAAGCCATTATAGAGAAAGGTCTATCACTGGACACCAGTGACAGGGAAGACACAGTCATTTGGGCACACATACTGGAGGAGGGTCAGTCACTGGGTCACCAATATGGTGGAGGTCAGGTTACTGGGACCCTGAACACAAAGGAAGGCATTCACTGGGGCACCCAACACAGCATAAAGTGAGTCACTGCAGCACACATTTTAGAGTAGGGCCAGTCACTGTTCACCCATCACAGAGATAGATTAGTCACTGGGTCACCAATTATTGAGGCAGGCTAGTAATTGTGAAAACTATCAGATGAAAACCAGTGACTGTGGCACCCATCACAGAACATGACCAGTCACTGTGGCACCATCACAAAGAGGACCAGTAAGAATGATATTCATCAGAGAAGTCACTGGTGCAACAATCATGGAGAAGGATCAGTCTTTGAATCACCCATTACAGAGGAGGTCCAGTCACTGGGGCAACCATGAAACAGGAAGGTTAGTCATGTGGACATTTATCAAGAAGTAAGACTAGTTACTGGGGCATCCATTATTGAGGAGGCTTGGTAAGAGTTACACCCATCACAGAGGATGGTAACTGTGGCAAAATTTAGGGTGGAGAGCCAATCAGTAATGTACCAAACACATGGAAGGCACAGGCCCTGGGGCACCCACAAAGGAGGAGGACCTGTCACTGGAGCAATCATTATAGAGAAGGTCCACTCACCGGGGCAAGCATCAGAGAGGAGTGGAAGACACTGGGGCACCCATTACAGTAGAGAACTAGTCAGAGCATCCTTTATGGGTCTCCAATCACAGAGAAGGTCACTAATTGCAGATTCCATCAATGAGGAGGGTCAGTCACGGAAGCACCCTTCAGAGAGGGTTGCCAGCCAATAGGACACGTGTTATAGAAGAGGACCAGTCACTGGGCATGCATCACAGAAGAAGACTGGTCACTGGGGCACCCATCAAAGAGAAGAATCAGGCACTGGAACAACCATCCCGGAGGAGAACCAGTCACTGAGACACACAACACAGAGGAGAGGCAGTGACTGAGAAACTCATTAGGAAGGGCTCAGTCCATTGTTGCTCCAAACAAGAGAATGACCAATAAGTGGGACAGCCATCACAAAGGAGACAAAATTATTATGGTACCCATCATAGAAGAGGATTAGTCACTGGGACTGTTTCACAGAGGAGGGCCAGTAACTGGACTACCCATTATAGAAGAGGCACATTGACTGTGGCATCTATCAGAGTTGAGCCAATTATTAGGACACCCAACACAGAAAAGAGCCAGTCATTGGGAAAACCATCACAGAGAAGGGCTTGCCACTGGAGCACCCAATTTGGAGGAAGGCCAGGCACTGAAAACCCCATCATGGAGGAGATGCAGTCACTGGGCACACATAACAGAGGAGGACCAGTCGCTGGGTGTAATAACAGAGTAGGTGTAATCACTGGGCATCCATCACAGAGGAAGGAGAGTAACTGGGGATAGTCATCACAGAAGAGGGACACTCACCAGAGCACCCATCACAATGGAGGAGAAGTCATTGGGGCACTTGTCACAGAGGTTGGGCTGTCCCTGGAGTACCCATAAAAAAGGATGGTCAGTCAGAACAGTACTCATCACAGAGGCAGGCCAGTCACGATGGCACCCCTTGTAGAAGAGGACTAGTCAATGGTACATCCAAGACAGAAAAGAACAACTCACTGTGACATCCAGACTAGAATAGGTCCAGTCACTAGAGAATCCATAACGAAGGAGGGTCAGTCCCTGGGGAACCCATTATAAAGGAGGACCTGTAAATGGACAAACCATCACAGAGGAGGACTTCTCACTGGGGCACCCATTATGATGGAGGGTCAGTCAGAAGGCATCCATATTAGATGACGCACTGTCACAGGGCATCATTCATTAAAAAAGACCTCTCAATGATGCAGAGGAGGAGCAGTCACAGGGGCACCCATCACAGAGGAGGTCTTCACTGGGACACCTTTATTGAAGGAGACCTAGGGACTGGGGCATTTAACAGAGGAGAATGCATCCCAGAGGAGAGCCAGCCACTGTGGCATCCAGCACAATGGAGGAATACTCACTGAGTTATCCATTATTGATGAAGGGTAGTCACTGGGTGACTGGGACACACATTAGAAAGATGGCTAATCACTGTGGAACTAAGGAGGGCCAGTAATTGGGTTACCGATCAAAAAGTAGGACCAGTCACTTGGGTACCCATCACAGAGGAGGCCTACTAACGGGAAAATCGATCATATAGGAAGCCTAGTCACTGGGGCACCCATCATAGTGCAGGGTAAGTCTCTGTGACACTGATCAAAGAGGAGGTCAATTACTGGGGTACCCATTACAGATAATGAGCAATCACTGGACAATTAGAGAGGAGATTCAGTAACTGGAGCTCCAATCACAGAAAAAAAACAGTCAATGAAGTATCAAGCCCAGAAAAGGGACAAAGAAGAGAAGTGGCCACTGAAACACCCATCAGGGAGTAGAGCAAATCACTGGGGCACTCATCAAAGAGTGCAGGCAGTAACTGAGGTACTCATCACAGAATCGCTGAGAAATTCAGAGGATAACCAGCCACTGAGACTCCCTTCACAGAGGAGAGTCAAACACTGAGACACCCAGCACAAAAGAGGCACCCATTAGAATAAGGGACAATCAGGAGCACCCATTCTAATGATGGGCCAGTCACTAGGACACCCATAACAGAGGAGGATGAGTTACTGGTTCACCCTTTTTGGAACAGTGCCAGTCACTGGGACACCCCTCTCAGAGGTGAGCTAGTCACTATGATACTCATTAAGTGGGAGAAAGAATCACTGCAATTCCCATCCCAGAGGAGACTCAGTCATATGAGCACTAATTATGTAGGAGCGCCAGTCACTGTGGCACCAATCACAGAAGAAGTCTAATCACAGGTAACCTATTTCAGAAAAAAGCCAGTCATTGTTACTCACATAACATAGGAGAACTAGTCACTGGGGCATCGTTCTCAAAGGAGAACCATTCACTGAGTCACTAAAGCACCCATTGCATATGAGGGCCAGTCACTGGGGCACTAATGACAGAGGAGAGACAATGAGGCACCCAACACAAAGGAGGGACAGTCGCTAAGACACCCATCACAGAGAGAGCCAGTCAATGGGGCACCATTCACAGAGGAGTCCTAATTGCTGGGACAGCCATGATAATGGAAGCCCAGTAAGTGGGGACTCATTTTGGAGGAATCCCAGCCACTGAGATTCCTATCACTGCAGAAGACCAGGCAATGGGACACCCATTATGAAGTGCAAATCTCTGTGGCATACATGATGGAGGAGTTCCAATTATTGTTACATCTATCACAATGGAGGGACAGTCAAGGAGGTATCTATCACACAGGCCAGTCAGTCAATGAAGCATCAATACCAAAGGATGCCCAGTAAGTGGGTCACCCATCACAAACGAGAGCCAGTCCCAAGGCCACCTTTTATAGAAGGGGCCATTCACTGTTGAAAGCTTCACAGAGAAGGCCCAGTCACTGGGGCATCCTACAGAGAGGAGGTCCAATAACTGAAGTACCCATCACAGAGAAGACTCAGTACCAGGGGCACTTACAATGTAGGGTTACTTACTGGATAACCCATTATTGAGGATGGGCAGTCACTGGAACACCAATCAGGGAGGATGTTCAGTCTCCAGAGCACCTAATATGGAGGAGGTCTAGTTATTGGGGCACACATCAAAGAGAACAGCCAGTCACTGGTGCACTCTTTACAGAGGAGGGACATTCAGTGGGACAATCATTGCAGAGAAAGGCCACTCAGTGGGACAATCAAAACAGTAAGGCTGGTCACTGTGACAACTATCCCAGAGAAATGCCTGTCACTGAGTAACCCATCCAGTTAAGAACAACTCACTGGGGCACACATCACAGACGTGGGCCAGTAACTGGAACACATATCAAAGAATAAAGCTGGTCGTTGGAGCACCCATGATTGAAGAGGACTAGTCATTAGGGAACACATTATGGAGGAGGGACAGTCACTGGGGCATTATTCTCAAACAAGAAACAGTAATTGGGGCACTGATCATAGGGGTGGGCCAGTGAGTGGGCACCTATCACAGAGAATGTCCAGTCCCTGTGGCATATATACCACAGATGACCCAGTCAATGAAGCACATGTTAGGAGAAATGTCACTCACTGAGGCACGCATCACAGAGGATGCTCAGTCACTGAGGCACCCATTATACAAGAGGACCAGTCACTCGGGAACCCAATAAGGAGAAGCCCAATCACTGGGCCACCAATCACAAGGAGTGTCAGTCATTGAGGCACCCATCACAGAAAAGGGCTAGTCACTGGGGTGCACATCACAGAGAAAATTGAGTCAGAGAGGAGCACATCACTGAGAAGACCAGTCAATGGAGCAGCATCACAGAGGAAGTCAAGTCACTGAGGCACCCATCATTAAAAAAGTTAATCACTGGAACACCCATAACAGAAGAGGACCAGTCACTGGGACACTCATTATGAAGGAGTGTCATTCACTGGGGCATTAATCAAAAAGGAGAAAGAGTAATTGGGGCACTGATAGCAGGGTTGGGCCAGACAAAGTAGTATTCATCACAGAGGATTTTCAGTGATGGGGTATTGATAATATAAAAGCATCAGTCTCAGGGGCTCAAATTACAGAAGAAGGTCAGTTCTTGAGGCTTCCATCCCACAGGAGACCCAGTCAATTGAGCACACACTATGAAGGTCAGTAACTAGGACACCAAATCACAGATTATGCACGCTTACTGGAGGACCCATCAGAGAGGAGACCCAGTCACTGCAGAACCCATTGCAAAGAAGGGTCAGTCATATGGAAACCAATAGGGAGAGAGGCCAGTCATTGGGGTACCAATCACAGAGGAGGGTTACTCACTGGGACACCCATCCCAGAGGAAGCCAAGACACTGAGGCACCCATCCCAGAGGAGGCATATTCACTAGGGTGCCCATTATAGAGAAAACCCATCACTGAGGGTGGCCAGTCAATGAATAGTCATCACAGAGGAGGCGAAGCCACTGGGGAACCCTTCATAGAGGCGAGCCAGTCACTGAAACACCCATCAAATAAGAGACCAGGAACTTGGACACTTTACATGAAGGAGGGCCAGTATCTGGGTTATCTGTCACAAAGGAAAAGAAATAAATGTGTCACCAATCATAAATAGAGAATATTCACTGAAGCACCCATCACAAAGGAGAACCAGTCACTAGGATACTGATCACAGATGAAGCACTGTGGAACACATACAAGAGAAGGTCCAATCACTGATGCAGCCATCACAGAAGATGACCAGACACTGGGGAATCCATCACAGAGAAAGCCCAGTCAATCGGAGATCAATAACAGAGGAGAGCCAGTCACTGGGAAGACATCATAGAGGGAGAACCATGACTGGGTTAACTATCACAGGTGAAGCCCAACTACTGAGGCACCTATTGCAGAGCAGGCCAAGTCAATGTCATTCTCATTACAGAAGCACGCTGGTCACTGAGGCAACCATCATGTAAGTAAGACAGACATATAGGCACCACTCACAGGAGAGGGATAGTCATTGGGGCACCCATCAGAGAGTTTGCCTTGTCACTGGGGAACCCATCACAGAAGAGAGCCAATAACTGGGATAGACATCACAGAATGGGCCAGCCCTTAGTGCACCTATAACAAAGGTGGGGAGGTCACTGGAGCAAGCATCACAGAGGAAAGGAAGTCACTGTGGCACCAATAACAGTAGGGTCTGTGACTGCAGCACCCATCATAGAGGAGGGCTAGTCACTGAGACACAAAACATATATAAAGGCCAGTCACTGGGCCACCAGTCACATAGAAATATCAGTCACCAGGACATCTATCACAGAGGAGAGTAAGTCACTGGGATACCAATCACAGAGGACAGCAAGGCACTGAGACACCCATCACAAAAGAGGGCTGGTCATTGGGATGTCCAGTTTGGAGGGAAGTCCATTCACTTTGGAATCAATCATAAAGGAGGACCAGTGAATGCAGCACCTGTTATGGGGACAGCCCAGTCAGTAAGGCACTCGTCAGAAAGGAGGACCAGAGACTGGGGCACCCATTATGAAGGGAGATTCAGAAATGGTTTCACCCACCGCAAAGAGTGGCAAGTCTTTGGGACACCAATCAGAACTCCCTGTTGTTCAGGCATCCATTATGGAGAAGACTCAATCACCATGTCACCCATCACAACGGGGGCTATTCATTGGGGCTCCTCTAATATAGGAAGATCATTCACTGGGCCACCAAAAAAAGGAGTCACAGTCAGTGGGGTACACATTTTGGAGGAGGCCCAGTTACTGAGCCACCCAACTCAGAAGATGGTTTAGACACTAAGGCACTCATTTTGAAAAAGGGTCAATCACAGGGGCACCAAACAGAAGAGAGACTGTCACTGTGACTTATACAGTGAGACAGTCACTGACACACATATTATGAGGAGGGCCAGTCAATGTGGCATCCATCACAAAGATGGGCCAGTCACTGAGTCACTCATTAAAAGTAGGTTCAGTCACTGGTGTTACAATCACAAAAGGAAACTTGTCACTAGGACACCCATAAAGTAGGTGACCCAGTCTCTGTTGGACCCATTACTGGAGAAGGCTAGTCACTGGGACAACCGTCACAGAGGAGATGTTGTCACTGAGGTCTCCATCTCAGAGGACACCCAGTCACTTAAGCACCCATCACAGTCGGATCTGTCACTAGGTCGCTTATTATAAAAGGCCTCAGTCCCTGATTCACCTACCACAAAGAAGGTCTAGAAACTTGGGAACCCATCACAGGGTAGGCCAGTTATTGTGGTACCTATTAGAAGGAGGAGCAACCACTAGGGCACTAATAATAGAGGCAGATCAATCACTGGGACATCCAATACTGAGGAGTACTGGTGTCTGGATTCCCCCACACAAAGAAGACCTAGTCACTGAGGCATCCATTACAAAGGACAGCCAGTAACTGAGACAAAGCCAGTAACTAAGTCCCCCTTTTGTAAGGGGACTATCCACTGGGACACCCATTATAGATGTGGGCTAGTCACTGGGACACCTATTATCGAGGAGGCTCAGTTACTGGAAATCCTAGCACAGAGGAGGGTCAGACCATAATGCACCAACTATAGAGGAGGGATGGTCACTGGAGAAACCATCACAGAGGAAGGTTAATGAGTGGGACAACCATCACAGAAAAAAGGCTGTCACTGGAACACCCCTAATAGAGGAGGGCCAGCAACTCTAACACCCGTAACAGAGGGATAAAATCACTGAGACACCCATCACACAGTACGCCAGTCCCTGGGACACCCATCACAATGTACACAATCTCTGGAGCACCTATCGCAGAGAAGGCCATTCACTTGGGTACCCATCACAGAAGAGGGCCAGTCACTGAGTCACTAATTAAAGGGGAGAGTCAGTCACTGGCACACCTATCACTGAGGAGAGCCATCCACTGGGGGCAACTCCCACAGAGAAGGATCTGTCACTGGGCCATATAGTATAGAGAAGGACCAGTCAAGAAGCCCCCCATCACAGAAGAAGCCTAGTCTCTGGTAAACATAACTTAGGAAAATTAATCACCTGGGCATCCATCAGAGGGGAAAGTCAGTCACTTGGTCACCCATCATAGAGAAAGCCAATGTCTTGGGCACACATCAAAAAGGAGGCGAGTAATTGGGACTCTCATCCCATTAGAGAACCAGACTCTGAGTACCCAATAAACAGGAGACCAGTCACTGAGCTACCCATCAAAAATGAGGTTCAATCACTGGGGGGCAATTACAGAGGAGAGTCAGTCACTGCAGCACTCATCACAGAGGAGAACCAGTAACTGGGGAAAATATTATAGTGGAGGATCAGTCATTGGGTCCCCTATCACAGAAGAAGGCTACTCACTGTGACATATACCACAGAGGAAAGCTAATCACTGGGAATCCCATCACAGAGGAGAGTCAGTAACTGGGGCACACATCACAGAGAAGGCCCAGCACTGAGGCTCCTATCACAGAGGTATGCTAGACACTGGGGCATCCATTAGAAGCAGGCTCTATCACTGGGTCTCCAATCACACAGGAGTTCCTTTACTGGCACATAATCACAGTGGAGGCCAATCACTGGGGTACCCATCACAGAGGACATCTAGTCACTTGTGTGTCTATCATAGAGAAGGCAAAGTCATTGATGTACCTATCACAGTGGATGGTCAGTTATTGATTCATTTATCACAGAGATGGACTGGTTATTTTGGCACCATTAGAAAAAGATCCAATCACTGGGGCACCTTTCACAGAGGAAGTCTAGTCGCTTGGGTACCATTCAGAGAGGAGAACCAGTCACTGAGGTTCCAATCACAGAGGAGGTCAGGTCACTGGGGTACCCATTAGAAGGAAAATCCATCACTAGTGCACTGATAATAGATGGATAACCCATCTTACTGGATAACCCATCAGGAAGTGGCTGGAAATTCCCTGAGGAAGCCCTGGAAATTGAACGCTGAACACAGAGGAAACTCAACAACTGGGGCAACTGTCAATGAGGACTGTAAGATACCAAGGCACCAAAAACAGAAGAGTAACAGTCTCTAGGACACCCACCATGGAGAACAAGAGACTGTGGTACCCATCACAGAGGACAGCCAGTAACTGGGACACTCATTATGAAGGAAGATTAGTCACTGGGACACCCATTTTGAAGGATGGAAAGTCACAGGGCCAACTCTCACAGAGGAGGTTCAATCACTAAGGTATCCATTACTGATGAAGGCCAGTCACGAGGACACTAGTCACAAAAAAAAGGGCTTATCACTTGGGTTCCCATTATGGAGAAGGCACAATACTGGGAAACTTGCCATAGAGGAGTGCTAATCACTAGGGTAACCATTAGGGAGGAGGTCCCATAACTAGGGCACCAATCACTGAGGTTATTCAGTCACTGAGGAATGAATAATGGAGAAGGGCAAGTCATAGCAGCACCCATTATGTAGGAGAGTCAGTCACTGGTGCAATGTTCACAGAAGAAAGCTATTCAGGGGCATTCATCAGAGAGAAGGACCAGCCACTGAGGCATTTTTCACATAAGAGGACCAGTCACTGGGACACCAATGATAGGGGAGGCCCAGTCACTTTGGCACTATCACAGAAGGGAGTCAGTCAGTGTGACACTCATCACAAGGAAAAGCCAGTCACTGGATAACCCATCACAGAGGATGCCTGGACACTGGGACACCGTTATAGAGGAGGCCCAATTACTGGAACATCCATCACTGGGAACTCATCACAGCAGAGAGTCATTCACTGGGGCACCCATCAGAGGAGAGGGCCAGTCACTGGGTAAACCACCACAGAGTAGAACCAGTCACTGGGGACCTATCACAAAAGACAGCCTGTCACTAAGGCACCCATCAGAGTGGAGGGACAGTCACTGGGATTCCTGTCACATAGCAGGGGCAGTTATTGTAGCACCTGGTACAGAGAAGCACCTGGTACTGTAAGGATCAGCCAAACGCATGCAGAGGAGATCCAGTAACTGACACACCCATCACAGAGGAGAGCTAGTCACTGGGGTACCCATCAAATATATGAAGACCAGTCACTGGTGCATCAATTACATGGGTGGCCCAGTCACTGGGTCAGAAGTTATGGATGAAGCCAGGTCACTCAGTCAACCCCACTAATGATGATCAGTAGTTAGTGCATCAATTATGGAGGAAGCCCAGTAAATGGAAAACTGATCTCAGAAGAGGGCTAGTCACTGGGCTAATGAGTATAAATCAGGACCTGTCACTGGGGCACGAATCAGAGTAGGGTTAGTCACCAGGGCATCCATTATGGGTGAGCACCAATCATAGAGGAGGTTCAGTCATTGGGGAAATCATTATGAAGGAGGACTAGCCACTGCATCACCCATCACAGAGAAGTTCCATTCTTTGGGGCACACATTATGGAGAAGGGTTAGGTAATGGGGCAACCATTACACAGGATGGCCAGTCACTAAGGCACCCATCACAGTGGAGGACCAGTCAGTGTGGCACCTACTACAGAGGAAGGTCAGTCACAAAGGCATGCATCATAAAGGAGGCCAGAAGAGGGTTTCTCACTGAGGACCCATCACAAATAAATGTCACTCACTGGGTCACCTAGCATTAAGGAGTACCAGTCACTGTAGCACACATCTCTGACAAGTCCTGTCTCTGAGATACACATCAAAGAGATGGGTCAGTCACAGGGACACCCAATAGGAAGGCTCAGTCACTGGGACTCAAATCACAGAGGAGGAAAAGTCAATGTGATGCCAATCATAGAGGAGGGCTACTCACTAGGACAATGATCACTGAGGAGTCACAGTCACTGAGGCACCAATTACAGAGGCGGCTCACTCACTGAGGCACCAATCACAGAGGAGAACCAATCACAGGAACACCCGTTAACTGTAGACCCAGTCACATGGGCACCCAAAACAGAGAACTAGTAACTGAGCAGCCATCCCAGAGGAAGTCCAGACATTGGGTCACCCATTTAAAGAAGGGTCAATCGTTGGAGCACTGATTACAGAGGAGGGTCAGTCACTTGGACACCCATCAGAG
Organism: Carlito syrichta; assembly: GCF_000164805.1. Classification (NCBI taxonomy): domain Eukaryota; kingdom Metazoa; phylum Chordata; class Mammalia; order Primates; family Tarsiidae; genus Carlito; species Carlito syrichta. The sequence goes on from NW_007227475.1 coordinate 32,741, forward strand.
ATTAGACCCAGTAAATGGGGCACTCATCACAGAGGAGGGCTAGAAACTGATGCCGCCATCAAAGAGGAATGCATGTAGCAGGGGGACCCATTATGAGGAAAGACAAATCAATGGTGCACCCATCCTAGAGGAGACTTTGCTACTCAGGCACCGAATAAAGCAAGTTACTGTGGCACACATATTGGAAGAAGGCAAGTCACTGGAACACCCATCACAGAGTTGGGCTAAGCACCGAGGCACCTATTATTGAGGAGGCCCAGTCACTAGTACTCCCATCACAGAGGAGGGCAAGTCACTGGCTCTAATTATGGAGGAGAACCAGTCACTGGGGCAACCATCACAGATGAGAGTCAGTAAATGTAGCATCAATCAGAGAGATGGCCTTTCATTAGGGCAAACATAGCAGTGGAGAACTAGTCACTGGGGACTCTAACACAGAGGACTCCAGTCACAGGGGTACCCATCACAGATGAGTGCCAGTCACTGGTGCATAGATTAAAGAGGAGAGACAGTCATTGGAGAATCTATAATAAAGAAGGGTTAGTGAATAAGGCATGAAACACAAAGAAGAAACAACCACTGAGGCACTCATCAGAGATGAGTTACAGAAGCACCTATCACAGAATAGAGTCAGACACTGGGGTACCAATCACAGAGGAGGGCCAGTCATCAGGCCAGAAGTTACAGAAGAGGGCTTTTCATTGGGACACCCACACTGAGGAGGAATAGTCACTGTAGCACCAGTAACATCAGGGGTTCAGGTCTTTTGGCACCAATTCTTGAGGAGGGCTAGTCACTCCCAAAAGAGTAACAGTCACTGTTGCAGCAATCACCAAAACGAGTCAGTCACAGGGACAATCATTACAAAGGAGGACTGGTCACTGGGACATTTATTATGGTGGAGGTTCGGTAATGGAGACACCCATCAGAGAGGGTTATTCAGTATGGCACCCATTATGGACGATGACCAGTCACTGGAGCACAAATAATCATGGAGACACAATCACTGGAGCACACTTAATGGTGAGTCACCGAACACGAAGGACTATTAGACACTGGAGCACCCAATATGAGGAATTCATTCAGTGAGGATGGGATCACTGATGAGGGCCAGAAACTGGGGCAGCCATCTTAGAGGAGGTAAAAGTCAGTGTAGTACCCATCACAAAGAAGCATCTCTCATTGGAGCATTTAAAAAAGAGGAGAGCCAATCACTGGAGCAACTATCAAAGAGGAGAGACAGTCACTGGGATACCCTTTACAGAGGAGGATCAGTTACTGGGGAACTCATTGCAGAGGAAGGCTAGTCACTGGGGAATCCAATTTGGAGAACAGTCACTTGCTGGGACAATGATCACTTTGGATTCATAGTCAATGGAGCACCTATTATGGAGAATAGCCATTACAAAGAGTACCAGCCACTGTAGCACCCTTTATGCAGCAGGACCATTCATTGGGATAACAATCACAGTGGATTCCCAGTCAGTGGTGTACCTATTATGAAGAAAATTCATCATTGGCACACCCATCACAGAGCAGGACTAATCACTGCAGCACCCATTATGGAAGAGGCACAGAAAAAAGGGGAGCCATTAAAGTTGAGGTGTAGTTACTAGGCACTTATATTGGATGAGGACTAGTTACCTAGGACACCTATCACAGAAGAGGGTTAATCACTGTGGTACTTATCACAAAGCATGGTCAGTCAATGGGGTACCAATCACAGAAGAGGCCCAGTCACTGGGCTAACCATAATGTAGGAGGTACAGTCACAGTGACTCCATTACAGAGGAGGGATATTCACTGGGGCACCCATTCTATATGAAGACAGTCACTGGGGAACCAATCTCAGAGGAGTACTAGTCACTGGGACTTATTATGGAGAAGGCTTAGTCACGAGGACACCCATCACGAAAGAAGACCAATCCCTGAGGCACACATTATAGAGGGGGACCAGTAAGTGGGACACCATTCACTGTGGAGAGTTAGTCACTGGGCCAACCATTATGGAGGAGAGCCAGTCATTGGGCAACAATCAAATAGGAGCAGATTTACTTGGGCATCCTTACTGGAAGAGTGTCAATCACTGGAGCACCAATATGATAGAGACTCTGTCACTGGGAACCTATCACAGATGAAGGCCAGTCACTGTGGCACCAATCACTGAGGTGGGCGGGTCATTGTGGTTCCCATTCTGGGGAACAGTCAGACCCTCATCTTCAAAGACTGAGGTTGACCAGTCACTGGGCTGCCAATTTTGGAGGAGTACCATTACTGGGACAATCGTCACAAAGGAAGGTAAGTAAGTCACTGGGGATCCAATTTTGGAGTAGTGCCAGACACTCATCTTCTAACACTGAGGTGGACCAGTCACAAAGGCATAATGTTGGAGGTGGGTTAGTCACTGGTACAACCATCACCCATGTGGGCCAGTCACTGGGGCACCCATTATAAAGCAGGGACAGTCACTGTGATACCCATCAGAAAGGAGGGTCTGTTACTAAGGCAAAAAGATGAAGGCTAGTCACTTGAAATCACAACCCAGAAGATGACTTGTTACTGCGGCACCCATTATAAAGGACTGTCAGTCACTGGGGCTCCCATTTCAAGGATGACCAGTCATTATGGCACCCATCATACAGAATCACAAGTTTTGTGGATTATCATTACAAAGGAGGCCTAGTCACTGGAGCACCAATTATTGAGGCATTGCAGTAAATGGGACACCAATCATAGTGGAGGGCTAGTCACTGGGTCAATAATTTTGGATTAATAACTGTCATTGAGACAACAAACATAGAGGAAGATCAGTCATTAGAGAACCCATAATAGAAGAGGGCAAGTCACTGGAACACCCAATATGGAGCAGGACCAGTCATGGGGCAATCATCAGAGAAGAGAATCAGTCACTGGAACACGCATCACAGAGGGCAGGCGGACACTGAGACACCAATCACAGAGGAGTGCCAGTCACTGCGGAATCCAATACAATGGAGTGACAATTTCTAGGGAACATATTAGAGATTAGAACCAGTCAGAGTGGCACCCATCACAGAAAAAGCCAGTTCACTAGGGCACCCATCAGAGAGGAGAGCCAGACATTGGAACAACCATCACAGTGGAAAGACAGTCACTGTGGCACCCATCACAGAGGAGAGCCAGTTACTGGGGCACCCTTCACAAAGGAGAGCCTATCACGGAAAAACATATCTCATAGGAGGACCAGTCACTGTGCCACTCATTATAGAGGAGGACTAGTCACTGGGGCACCAATAAAGAGGGCTCAGTCGTTAGGACTTGGATCCCAGAGGAGGGCTAATCATTGAGGCATCTATCACAGAGGCATCTATGACATTCACTGGAACACCGATCACACAGGCAAGTCAGTCACTGAGGCAATTAGAAAAGCAAAATGTCAGTCGCTGGAGTGCCCATTAGGAGAAGGTCCATTCACTAGGGTAGCCATAACATAGAATGGCTAGTCGTTTGCACACACATCATAGAGGAGAGTCCGTTTACTAAGCATCCATCAGGAAAAAGGGTGAGAACTGAGGCACCAAACCCAGAGGAGACTGAGACACCAGGGCACCCATTTGAAGGAGGAGGAATTATTGGACACTGATCACAAAAGAAGGCCAGTCACAGGATACATATTACAGTCAAAGTCTAGTAACTATGTCACTATCACAAAGGAGGGTTAGTAACTGGGGCACCCATAACCGAGGAAGCAGTCACTGGGTCATCACTAACAGAGATCAGGTTTTCATTGAAGCACACTTTATAGAGGAGACCCTGTCTCAGGGAAGTTCATCAGAAAGAAAGCTAGACACCGAAGCACCCATCACAGAGGGGAGCCAGTAACCGGGGCCCTCATTTATGGAGGTGGAACAATCACTCTGGAACCCATCAAAGAAAGGGTCCGTGACTAGGGCAACCATTTTGGAAGAGGGGCAATCACTGGCACACTTACCACAGTGGGGCTAGTCACTGGACACACATTATGGAGAAATCCTCATCACTGGAGCTCCTGTAAGAGAAATGTCCAGTCAGTGGGGCACCCTTTATAAAGTAGGGTCAGTTACTGTGGCAATCAACACAGAAGGAAGCTAAGTACTGGTGCACACATCACAGAAAAATGTCAGGAAATATTAAATTCATCACAGAGGACAGTCAGTCACTGAAGCCCTATCACAGAGAAGGCCAGGCAAGGGACACCCATAGCAATGGAGGGCTAGTCACTGAAGAAGCAGCACAGAGAATGTCAGTCATTGGGGTACCTATCACAGATAAGAACCAGTCACTGGGTTATGGATTACAGAGGAGCGTCAGCACGTTTAGCACCTATTACAGAGGAGGGCCAGTCAATGAGACACCAAACACAAAGAAGAGACAGTCACTGAGGCACCAAACACAGAGGAGAACCAATCACTGTGGCCCAATAATGGAGGAGGCCCAGGCATCAGGGCATCCATCACAGAGGAGACACTATCACTGAGGCACCCATCACAGATGAGGGCCAGGCACTCTGACAGCTATCAGAGAAGAGTAGCAACTGGGGCATACATCACATAGGAGGTCAGTCACTTGGAAACCCATATTAAGGGGGACGAGTAACTGGCACACCCATCACAGAGGCAGATCAGTCACAAAGTAACTCATTGCATTGAGGGAAACTCACTGGGAAACTCACACAGAAGAGGACTAGTCACTGTGGCACAAATCACAGGGTCAGTCAATGGGAAATCCATTATGTAGGAGGACTAGTCACTGGGACAACCATCACAGAAAGGGCCCATCATTGTGGCACCTATCACTGAGAAGGGCGAGTCACTGGGATACCTATCACTAGGTGGGCTTGTCATTGTATCACCCAATATGAAACAAGCCCAGTGTTGTGGACACACATCACATAATAATGAGGGTAGCAATTATAGGAAATGGCTTTTCATTGGGTCAAAAATCACCAGGAGTTACAGTCACTGGGGCCTCCATAATGGAGAAGGTGTAGAAACTGAAGCACACATAATGTGGGAAACCAAGTCACTGGGGAAGCAATCACAGAGGAAAGCTATTCAGGGGCACCCATATCTGAGCAGGATCAGTCACCGGGACATTTTTCACAGAGAAGGTCCCATCCCTGGTGCACCCATCACAAAGGAGGGTGAATCACAGAGGCACCCATTACAGAGAAGGCCCACCATAGGGACGTGTATCACCAGGAGAGCCAGTTAGTGAGACACACATTACAGTGGAGGGCCAGTAATTATGGCACCCATCAAAAAGTAGGGCTGGTCACTGGGACAAAAAATACACAGAAAGACCAGTTGCTGAAACACCAATTACTGAAAAGGCTAGTCAATGGGGAACCCGTTTGGAGGAGGGTCAGTCACAGAGGAGGCCCAGTCAATAGAGAATTCATTATGGGAGAGGATCAGTCACTGGAGCTCCCATTATATAGGAGATATATATCCTATATATGTATATATGGTTATACATAAACTGGGATAACCATCAAGAGTAGGTCTAGTTACTGGGGTATACATTTTTTTAAGGAAGCCCAGCAAATATGAAGAGGGCTAATTACTGCAGACCCATCACAGATTATGGCCATAATTTGGGACATGAATCACAGACAAGGACCAGTCATTGGGACACTCATTAAGTAGTAGGCAAAGTCACTGTGACACCCACTGTGAAGGAGTGCTAGTAACTGAGGCACACTTCATATTAAAACCAGTCACTGGGAAAACATCACAAGGGAGGCACAGTAACTGGGACACCAATTACACAGGAAGGGCAGTCAATGGAAAGCCCATTATGGAAGAGGTCCAGTAAGTGAGACAACCATCATAGAGGAGGCCTGGTCACTAGTCAACAATTACGGAGGAGAACCAGTCACTGTGCAGCAATCATACAGAAGGCACAGTCACTGGGGCACCCATATTCAGTAGGACCAGTTACTGGGGCAAATATCACATAGGAAGACCAGTCATTTGGGCACCCATCATGGAGGAGTGTGAGTAATTGGAGCACCCATTTTGGTGGAGAGGCAGTCAATTTTCACCCATGAAAATTTCAGGCTAATCCCTGAGGCACCAATTATGGAGGAGGGCTAGTCACTTGGACAACCATCACAGAAGATTGTCGGTCAGTGGGGCACCCATCACACAGTAAGGCCAGGCAATAGGTCATCAATCACAGAGCAAGAATATTCACTGTGGAATCCATCAAAGAGAAGGGCCAGTCACAAAATCTTACATCACAGTGGATGACTACCCACTAGGAAACCAATCACAGAAAAAGGTTTGTCACTATGGCACCCATCGCAGAGGAGGGCCAGTCACTGGAGTATCAACCATAGAGAATGGCCAGCCACTAGGACACCTTTTACACAAGAGGACAAGTTATAGGGCACCCATCACACATGAGGGCCAGTCATGGGGACACAAAGCACAAAGGAGTGCTTGTCACTAGAGCACCAATTACTGAGAAGGCCCAGGAAGAGGGACACCCAAAACAGAGAACAATCAGTTAAAGAGGCAACCATTATGGAAGAGTGCCAATGAGTGGGGAACTAATCACATAGAAGGCCTGGTCACTGGAGCATCTGTATTGGAGGACCAGTCATTGGGGTGTCCAATATTTAGGAGACCCAGTCACTGGAACAACCATCACAAAGGAAAGCCAGACAATGGGGCAACAATAACAGAGGAGGATTAGTCAATAGGGCATCCATTATGGATGAGATCTTGTCACTGGAGCGCCAATCAGAGAGGAGGGATCGCTATTATGGCTCTCATCACAGGGGATAGTCAATCATGGGGATAGCCATCACAAAAGAGAGTCAGTCACTGAGTCACACATTACAGACAATGGACAGGCAATGAGTTACCCATAACAGAGCAGGGCCAGTCACTGGGGTCCCTATTAGGAGGTTCTCAATCACTGGAGCTCCGATTCCAGAGGAGGACAGGTAACTGGGGCAACCATCACAGAGTAGACAAAATAAGTGTGGTACTCATCACAGAGGAAGATGAGTCACTGGGGTATTTTTCACCACTGAGGACCAATCACAGGGCCACCCATTATAAAGGAGGCCCAATCACTGGGGGATAAATAATCATATATGTGGGCTTGTCACTTGGAGACTGATTATGGAGGAGACCTGCTTACAGGAGCAACCATAACAAAGGAGGCTAGTCAATGGGGCATCCTTAAGAAATGAAAGCTAGTCAGTGAGTCAACCATCACAGAGAAGGGCTAGTTACTAGTACATCAGGTATGGATGAGGGCCAGTCACTGGTGAATTGATCACAGAGGAAGGTCAATCACTGGGGCACCCATAACAGACAAAGCTCAGTCACTGGGGCACCCCTCAAAGAGGTGACTGAAGTACCAATCACAGTTGAGGACTAGTCACTAGTGCATGTATTATGGAAGAGGGACATTCACTGGTGCATTGATCACAGAGGAGGACCAGTCACTGGGGCACAAACAATAGAGGAGAGTCAGTCACTGGGGCAACCATTCTGGAGAAGGGTACGTCAAATGTCACCCATCAGAGAGATGGGTCAGTCACTGGGGGTACCCATCAAACAAAAAGTCCAGTCACTAGGGAACCCAACACAGTGCAGGGTAAATCACCATTGTACCCATCACAAAAAGGACCAGTGACAAAAACACGGAGCACAGTGGAGAGCTAGTCACTGAGATACCCATCACAGAAAAGGGCTTGCCACAGTGGCACTCATCACATAGGAGGGCCAGGCACTGGGGCACAAATCATGGAGAATGGCCAGTCACTGGGACACCCATTACATTACAGAGGAGGAACTGCCACAGCAGCACACATCACACACGAGGGCCACTCAAGGAACACCCATTACAAAGGAACTCTAGTCACTTGGACGCAAATTGTTGAGGAGGCCCATTAAATGAAACACCCATCATAGAGGAAGACTAGTCACTGGTGCAACATTTATAGATGAGCACCAGTAATTAAGGCATCAACCATATAGGAGGCACAGTTACATGGGCACACATAATGAAAGACAGGTCACTGGAGGAGGATCAGTCACTGGAGTAACCATCATACAGAAGACAACCAGTTACTGGGACACCCACTGTCAGGAGATCAAGTCTCTGGGGCATCTTTCACAAAGGAAAGCCATTGGTTTGAACACCCATCAAATAGGAGGGTTAATCAATCACTGGAAAATCTATTATGGAGGAGGTCAACTTACTGGAACAATCATGACAGAGGAGGGCTAGTCATTGGGGTACCTAATTTGGAGGGAGACCAGTCACTGAGGCACCAATCATAGATGAGGCCCAGTCAAAGTGACACCTATTATGAAGGAAACTCATTAAATGGGACACTCATCGCAGAGGATAGCCAGTCACTGGGGACCCCATTATGAAGGAGGGCCAGAAAATGGGGCACCCATCAGAGAGAGGGTCCTGTTTTGAAGGAGACCCAATTACTAGACATTAATAACATAAAGGGGCTTGTCACTGCAACACCCATTACAAAGGGTGGCCAGTTATTGGTGCACCAATCACAGAGGATGCCTAGACTCTGGGGCATAATTTTTTCAGGAGACACAGTAACTGTGACACTCATCACAGAGGTTGGCTAGTCACTGAAACACCCATTATATATGAAGGCAGTGACTGGGGAAACAATCTCATGAAAGACCCAGACACCGAGACACACATTATGAAGAAGGTTCACTCAGGGGGACACCCATCACAAAAGAGAGTCTGCCAATGAGTCACAAAGTATGGAGGAGGCCTAGAAAGTGGGACTTTCATCACAGAGGAGTACTGGTCTCTGGGGCAACCATTATAAATGATAGCCAGAACCAGGCCACAGACCCAGGCCACAGATCACAGAGGAGGCACAGTAACTGGGGCATCCATAATAGAGGATGTCCAGTCACTTTTGCATGAATATGTAAAAGACCCAGTCACTGGTGCACCAATGACATAGAAAGGTTAATCACTGGGGCACTCATTACAAAGAGGGTATGTCACTGTGGCACCCATTTTGCAAGAGAGCCAGACATTGGTCACCCATCAAACATGTGAGATAGTCACTGAGGTTTCAGTAATGGAGAAGACTGAGTCACTTGGACAACCATCACAGATGAGGGCCAGTCACTGGGGGACCCATCTCAAAAAGGGCCAGTCACTAGGGCACCCATAATAGTTGAGGGTCAGTCACAGTGGCATCATTCACAGAGGAGGATCAGTCACAAAGGCACACATCACAGAAGGGCTCTAGTCACTAATAATTAATCACAGAAGAGCTCTAGTCACTGTGGCACCCAACACAGAGAAAGGTTAGTCACTGGGTCAAAATTAAATAGAAGTTTCTCTCACTGGGCCACCCACTAAGGAAGGCCTGTCAGCACACATGCGAGCCATTCCCGGGGACACCAACTATAATGGGGGGCTAGTCACTGATTATCCCACTATTTAGGAGGCTCAGTAAGTGAGACACCCATCACAGAGTAGAGTTAGTCACGGAGGCAACCATTGTGAATGAGTGACAGTCACTGGGACACCAACTACAGAGGAGACACAGTCATGGGGAACCCATAATAGAGGAGGGCCAGTCACTGGGCTCCCAATATGGAGCAGGTCCTGTCACTGGGGCAAAAACCACAGAAGACAGCCAGTCACTGTAGCACACATCACAGAAGTGAGGCAGAAACTGGTGCCTCAATCACAGAGAAGACCTAATCATGAAGGCATCCATTATGGATGATGGCCAGTCACTGGGTCAGTGATCACAGTGGAGGGTCAGTCACTGTAGCACCCATAACAGAGGGGAACTAGTCACTGGGGAGCCTATTAAAGAGGAGGATCAGTCACTGGGACACCCATCACAAAGGAGTGTCTGTCACTGGGGACATATTATAGATTAGGAACAGTCACTGGAGCACCCATCACAGAGGAAGACTACTAACTAAGGTACTCATTAGAAAGGAGAGTCAGTCATTGGGACAGTCATCACAGTGGAAAGACTGTCACTGAGGCATCCTTCACAGAGGAGAACTAGTCACTGGGGTACCCATCACAAAGGAGAGCCAGTCACAGAGGCACACATCTCAGGGGAGTGCCAGTCACTGAGGCACCCATTACAGAGAAGGCTCAATCACTGGGACAACGATCACACAGGAAGGCCAGTCAATGGAGCACCCATTATGAAGGAGACCCAATAAGTGGACAACCATCACAGAAGATGGCTATTCACTGATCAACAATTATGGAGAGCCAGTCACTCGGCACCAATCATACAAGAGGAACAGTCACTGGGACATCCATATGCTGGAAGGCCAGTCACTGGGGCACCAATCATATAAGAAGACCAGTCACTTGGGTACCCTTTCATATATGATGGGTGTCCTAGTGACTTGCCCTCATCTGTAGTTCGTGTCTCTTTGATTGGACCACCACCATTTTGGGTGTCACAGTGACTTGGCCTCCTCTGTGTCTGCTGCACCAATGACTGGCTATACTCTGTGATGAGCACCCCAGTGACAAACTCTTATATGTGATAGGTGTTCTAGTAACTGTCTCTTCTCCAGTGGCTAATTTTTCCCTGTGATGGGTTTCCCAGGTTCTGGGCCTCCTCCATAATTGGTGCCCCTTTGGCTGGCCTTCCTCTGTGAAGTATATCCCAGTGATTGAGTTTCTTCCATAAAATATGCCAAATTCTGGGCCTCCTTTGTGATTGGAATCCCAGTGACTGGCTCACATCTAAATTGGGTGTCCGAGTGCCTGATTCTCCACTCTTATGGGTGCTGCACTGACTGGCACTCCTCTGTGGTTGGTGACACAGCGATTGGTCCTCTTCTGTGATGACTTTCCCAGTGACTGGCACTCCTCTGTGATAGTTACCTCAGTTACTGTCTCTCCTCTGTTTTTGGTACATCATTGGAAAGCATTCCTTTGTGATTGGTGCCCCAGGACTGGCTCTCCTGTGTAAATTGCACACCCAGTGACCTGCCCTCATCAGTGATAGGTTACCCAGTGAATTACCTCTTCTGTGATGGGTTCCCCAGAGACTTATCCTTCACTATGATTGGTGCCCCAGTGACTAGGTTTCCTCTGTGATTGGTGCCACAGTAACCAGATCTTCTCTCTGTTGGGTGCCCTGGTGTCTAGGATTCCTCTCTGATGTGTTCCCACTGACTTGAATTCTTTTGTGACCAGTTACCTAGTGAGTGGTCATACTTCTAATTGGTTCCCCAGTGACTGGATCTAGTCTGTTATGGGTTCTTTAATGACTGGTTTTCTCTGTGTTGGGTGCCTCAAGGACTGTGTCTTCTACCGATCTGTGCCCTTTGATGGGTGTTCTAGTGAGTGGATCTCCTTCTAATGGGTGTGACAGTGACTGGTTCTCCTTTACAATTGGTGACTCTGTCACAGGCCCTCCTCTTTAATAGGTGCCTAAGTGACTGTGCTTCCTCTGTGATAGATGCTTCAGTTATTGTGCATTCTCTGTGATGCGTTTTGCAGTAACAACCCCTCATCCATAATTGATGCCCCTAGGTGCTAGCCCTCCTCTGTGTTGTATGCAGCTGTGACCGATTCTTCTCTATGATTGGTGTCCCAGTAACTGTCTCTCAAAACCATTATAGATGACCATGACTAGCTCCTGTGTACTGAGTACTCCAGTGACAGGCTCTCCTTTGTGATAGTTACCCCAGTGACTGATAATGGATGCCCCAGTGAGTGTTCCTAATCTGTGATGGGTATAACATTGGTAAAGCTTCCTTTACTATTGGTGCCACAGTGACTGGGACTTCTCCTTAATGGTGCCCCAGTGACTGGTCTTACTCCCTTGTGGTTACCCCAGTGACTGGGTCTTCTTTGTCATTAGTGCCCCAGTGACTGGTTCTTCACCACAATGGTAAACCCAGTGAAAACTGTACTCTGTGATGGTTGTCCCAATGACTGGTTCTCCTTTATAATGTGTGTGACCAACTGATTGGCCCTCTGTTATTTGCACCACAAGTCTAGTCCTTCATTGTGTTGAATCTCCCAGTGACAATCCCTCTTCTATGAGAGGTGCAACCTTGACTAGCCTGCCTCTGATTGGTACACAAGTGACTGGCCCTGCTCCATTATGTGTGTATCTGTTACTGTCCTTCCTCTGGGATGGGTGCCCCAATGACTGGCTCTCCCCTAAAATGGGTACCCAGTCAGCACAGCTCCTCTGTAATGAGTGCCCAATGTCTGCACCTACACTGCTATGTGTGCCAATCAACTCGCCCTCCTGTTTGATAAATGCCCCAGTGACTGAACCTCCTCAGTGATCAGTGCCACAGTTACTGTGTCTTCTACATAGTGGATGCCTATGTGAGAACTCTCCTTTATTATTTGTATTCCAGTGACTGTGCCTCCTCAGTGATTCATGCCCAAGTACTGGCATTCCTTCATAATGAATACCGTAGTAACTAACCCTCCTCTATAATTGGTGTCCTCATAATTAGACCTCATCCATAGAAGCTGCCCTAGAATTAAGCCCTCCTTTCTGATGGCTGACCCAAACAATGGAAATCACAAATGACTGGCCCAAGATTATGACAGGTATTAGGAAATGAATGGAAAGAGTGAGTAAGGCTCAAAAAAGACAAGATGCAATACTGAAATAACATATAGCAGAGATACTTGCAATAAAAATTTTCATCAAGGAAATAAATAGCAAGATGACAAGCATGGAAAGCAGAATTAATTGACCTGAAGATAGAAAGTCAGAACTTGAAGACCAGATCATGGGATTAACTGATCTGTAAAAAACATAGAAAGAAGATTCAGAAAGAAAGAACAAAGCCTACAAGAGATGTGCGATTATTTCAAGAGGCCAAACCTACATCTGTTTGGTATCCCAGAAGAAGAAAGGAAAATGGAGAACAACCTGGAGCAAGTATTCCACCAAGAAAGCTTTCCCCATCTCACCAGAGATGTGACCAGCCAAGCACAATAGATACAGAGAACCCCCACAAGACATCAACTGAGAAGAACAGTCCCTATAAAAATAATAATTCTCCTGCCAAGTATACAAAAGAAAATATCCTAAGGGCACAAAGAGAGAAAAGTCAGGCTATGTACCAGGGAAAACCAGTCACAATAGCAACAGACCTATCAGAAAAACAGTAAAAACAAGAAGGGACTGGAGCCTCCTCAAAGATAAACAATTTCAACGAAGAATTTCCTCTCCAGCCAAGTTCAGCTTCATTAGTGATGGAGAATTAAAATCCTTCCCAGACATCCAATCCCTAAGAGATTATGCAGCTTCCAGATCAGATCTACAGGAGGCACTTAAAAAGGTATTAAGCACACAAGAAAGAAAAAAAAAATAGACCACATACTTCCCAGGAGAATAGCAGAGCAAAGAATCAACAGAGAATTAACACAAGAAACTTGAAAAAACACAAATACATTAACCCCAGAGCCAAAAGAAATCAAGCAAAGAAAAAGCTTTATAAGAACCTCATGACAGGGAGAAACAATCACATTTCAGTAATCAGCCTGAATGTGAATAGACTAAATGCACCACTGAAAAGGCACAGAACAGCAAACTGGATACCAAACCATGACCCAATTATTTGCTGCATCCAGGAGACTTGTCTCTATATAAGGGATGCACACAGACTCAAAATTAAAGGAAGGAAAATGAATTTCCAGGCAAATGGATTACAAAAGAGGGCAGGAGTTGCAATCTTAATATAAGACAAAGCAACATTTAAGCTATCAAAGTTTTTAAAAGATGCAAAAGAATGCTACATAATGATAAAAGGTTCAATTCATCAACAAGAAATATCTATCCTAAAAAGTTATGCACCCAACATAGGAGTAGCAGCATTTATAAAGCAAACACTAAGTAAACTAAAAAAAGATATTGACTCTAATACTATTAGAGCAAGGGACTTGAATACCCTGCAGAAAGCCCTAGATAGATTTTTAAGGCAAAAAATTGACAAGGAGATTTAGAACCTAAACTTGACACTCTACCAAATGGACTTAATAAATACTTAGATTTTTTCACACTAAAACAACAGAACATACATTCTACTCATCATGGCATGGGACGTACTCCCAGATCTATCACAATACAAATTCCATAAGGTTGCAATCTTGCCATGCTCACTCTCAGACCACAGTGGAATAACAATAAATACCACCACCAGCAACAACATTTACCCAAAGCCAACAAAGACATGGACACTAAAGAGCATGATGTTGAACAACTACTTAGTTAACACTGAAATTAAAGGAGAAATTAAAAGATTCCTGGAAACGAATGAAATGAAGAAACATTTTACAAAAACCTCTGAGATACCATGAAATAAATTCTATAGGGGGATTTATATCTCTATGAGCATACATCAAGAAAACCAAAAGATCACAGGTGCAGAGCCTAACAAATGAACTAAGAGAACTGGAAAGAGAAGACCACCAAAACCCCAACTTTAACTGAAGAATGTAAATCACCAAATTAAAAACACAAATGCAGGATATAGAAGACAAAAATATCATAGATGACATCAACAAAACAAAAAGATTGTTCTCTGAAACAATTAACAAGATTGGGATGCCCTAGCCAGAATGACCAAGAAAAAGAGAGAAAAAGCCCAAATAAGCACAACCAGAAATACAAAATAACAAATCAAAATTGATACAAAAGAAATACAAAAGATTATCAGAGATTACTATGTACACCTATATGAAAACAAACTTGATAATATAACTGAAATGGAGAAATTTCTGAAATTACACAACTTCCCCAGTTTGAAACAAGAAGACACTGAGACACTAAATAGCCCAGTAAATGAATTCTGTCATATATAAATTACCCACAAAAAAAAAGTCCTGAACCAGATAACTTTCCAGCAGAATTCTACAAAACGTACAAGCAGGAGCTGATACCAATCCTTTTTAAAGTATTGCAGACAATTGAGAAAGATGATGCTCCACAAATAATTTTAAAAAGCTAACATCATACTGATACCCAAACTGGGTATCCAACAAAAAAGAGAACTACGGACCAATATCTCTTATGAACATACATGGAATAATCCTCAATAATATTCTAGCAAATAAGATCCAAAAATACACCTCAAAAATAATCGACCATGACGAAGTAGGCTTCATCCTAAAGATGCAGGGCTGGTCCAACATGTGCAAGACCATAAATGCCATTAAATACATCAACATATGTAAAAACAAGAACCATGTGATTATCTCATTGGGTGCAGAAAATACTTTTGAAAAAATACAGCATCACTTCTTGATAAAAACCCTCAAACACCTAGGTATGGAAGGAACATAATTCAAAATAGTAAGTGTCATCTATGATAAACCTGCAACTAACATATTGCTAAATGTAGAGAAACTGGAAACATTTCCCCTGAAATCTGCAACATGATAAGGGTGCCCACTCGCACCCCTCTATATCAATGTTGTGTTGGAAGTCCTAGCTTGGGCAATTGGACAAGAAAAGAAATCCGGTTTATCCAAATAGAAAAAGAGGAAGTCAAGTATTCCTCTTTGCAGATGATATTATCTTACACCTTGAAAATCCAAGGGAATCTGTCAAAAACCTGCTTGCACTGATAAAGGACACTGAAAAAGTCTTAGGGTCAAAATAAATGTGCAAATACATTTGCATTCCTATACACCACCAACAAGAATGCAGACACCCAAATTAAAAGCAAAATCTCATTCACCATAGCCACAAAAAATGAAATACCTCAGCATCTTCCTAACTAGATAAATGAAAGACTTTAACAATGAAAATTACAAAACACTGTTCAAAGAAATCCAAGAAGACACAAATAAATGGAAAAATATTCCATGTTCATGGTTAGAAAGAATCAACATTGTTAAAATGTTTATACTACCAAAGGCAATCTAGAGATTCACCGCACTATCCATTATGTTATCACCATCATTCTTCTCAGACTTGGAAATGACAATACAGAAATTCATATGGAAACATAAATGACCACAAATAGCCAAAATAATCCTA
The DNA here is from genome assembly GCF_000164805.1 of Carlito syrichta. Classification (NCBI taxonomy): domain Eukaryota; kingdom Metazoa; phylum Chordata; class Mammalia; order Primates; family Tarsiidae; genus Carlito; species Carlito syrichta. Next base: position 48,786 of record NW_007227475.1, read on the forward strand.
AGCAAAAGAAACAAAGCAGGAGGTACTACACTTCAAGACTTCAAACTTTACTATAAGTTTACAGCAAACAAAATAGCCTGATATTGGTACAAGAACAGGCACTTAAACCAATTGAGCAGGATAAAGATTTCAAAAACAAAGCGTCAATTTCTCAACCAAATCATCTTTGAAAAATCTTCAAACACAAACATCACTGGGGAGAGGAGGACCTATTCAGTATATGGTGCTGGGAATATTTGCTGATCACATACAGAAGATTGAAACAGAACCCCTAACTATAACCATATACAAAAATTCACTCTAAATTTATCAAAGATAAACATAAAACCTCAAACTATAAGAATCTTAGAAAACACAGCAGGCACCCTTATGCAAATTGGGATGGGCAACAAATTCCTATTCATTACCCTAAATGTCATATCTCAAGAAATAAGATAGACAAGTGTGACCTCATTAAACTAATGAGTTTCTGCAAAGCAAAAGAAACCATCAAGAGAACTGAGAGACAGCCCACAGAATGGGAAAAAATATATACCAACTGTATAACTGACAGAGGCCTAACATCTAGGAATTGCAAGGAACCCAAATGCGCTGAAAGGAAAAAAAACAAATAACCTCATTCAAAAATGGGCAAAAGACATGAATATACACTTCTCAAAAGAAGATACTGGCAGACAGCAGACACATGAAAAAATGCTCAGTATCACTCATCAACAGAGAAATGCAAAGCAAAACCACATTGAGATACCAACCTAACCCCAGTAAGAATGGCCATTATTAATAAAACAAACTACAACAAATGCTGGTGAGGAGGTGGAGAAAAAGGAACGCTTCTACACTGCTGGTCGAAATGCAAACTAGTACAACTTCTTTGGAAGACAGTGTTCCAGTATCTAAAGAACTAGAAATTGATCTTCCATATGACCCAGCAATTCCCCTATTAGAAATCTACCTGAAGGAACTCAAATCATTCTACAAAATGATACCTGCACACGTATGTCTGTTGTAGCTGTTTTCACAATAGAAAAAACATGGAACCAATCATGTTGCCCATCGAAGATGGACTGGATAAAAAAATGTGGTACTTATACAGAATAGATTATTAAGCAGCAATATAGGACAAACATATGGACATTGCAGCAACTTGGATGATTTTAGAGTCAATCATACTCAGTGATCCATCACAGAAACAAAGAGCAGAATACCATATGTTCTCACTCATAAGCAGACCTTGAACAATTATAATACTATAAGAAAGTGATTTTCAGTAGTGGGAAACTTTCAGGGGAGGGGATGGGATTGGCAGTTGAGGAAGACTGCTAGGGGAGTGAGTGACATACCTCATCAGCAAAGGTACCAGAATGATCAACGGTTGTATACCTAACCCTGAATTGTACTCCACATCTTTATAATTAAAAAAAGAAATAAAAAGTCATGCTCGGTGGCTCAGCCTGTAATCTCATGCCTTTGGGAGGCTGAGGTGAGTGGATTGCCTGAGCCTGCGGGTTCGAGATCCGCCTTGGCAACTTGGCGAGACCTCATTTCTACAATAAATCAAAAATTAGCTGGGCATGGTAGCATGCCTGTGGTTCCAGCTACTTGGAAGCCTGAGGAGGAAGGATCGCCAGAGCCCAGCAAGTAGAGGCGGCGGTGGCCGGGAGCAGCCACTGCACTCCAATCTGGGGGGCAGAGTGAGACTCCAACTCAAAAAAAAAAGAAATAACAAAAAGCATGCTGAATTTCTATATATTTAGGACTTTTTAGCTAGCTTGTCATCAGGACTTATGTGACTCCTCTCATGTCCTATGTGTGTCATATGTTTGCCTGCACACACTCGTACCAGAAAACCATTCCAGGCTCCTACACTTATTCACAAATTTCTTCTTATGGAAGCTGTGGGAGCTAAAGGAGTAGCCATGGCTCATGACCTGTTCTCCATGATGGACTTTTCCCAAATTCATACTAAACTAAGCTCCTTTTCCACTGACCCAACTAAGTTTGATAAGAAATTTCAGTATAACTTCCCTTTCATACAATCTTACATGGCGAGATTTTCAGGTTATATTGAACACTGCTACTCACCACGAGGAATATAACTGGATTTTTGCCAAAGTCCAAGAACTTGCTGGTGAACTTAACTGCACTCAGCCTGGTCAACACTCCCTGGCTGCAATAGCTGTCCCAGAAACAGATTCTAACCGGAATTATCAGCCCAACTCCCCTGACAGGCAAAAATGGAAACATATTTTTTTCCTGGTACATGGCAGGCAAAGGACCATTATTAAACCAGTCAACTATGAAAAAGTCAAGTAGATTATCCAAGGGCCAGATGAAAACTGTACAGTCTTTTTACCTCATAATGTTGGAAGCCATGCAGCACTATGTTAATTTAAAATCAGATACTTCAGAAAAACAAACTGATTTAACTATGTTTTTAATTCCCAGTCAACTCCATATATTAAGTGTAAGCCCCCAAAATTGGAGGAGGATCCCCAAACCCCTCAATCTGAGATAGTGGATTGGTTTTCAAAGTCTTTAACAAGCAGAAGGAGAAAAGAAGGGAGGACAGGAAATCCAAGACTCAAGCCTTCCAGCTCATAGCCTTGGCTCTTACCAGAACTGAGGAAAGGAATCACAGAGACTTTAACCCTGAGACATCTGGCAAATCTTGGCAGGGAGAGCAGCCTCCAATGGGTACCTGTCACAAGTGTTGCCAATCAGGTCACTGGGCTTGAGCCTTCACTAAACTGCTGCCTTCCACCCCACACACTAAATGCGGTCAGATCGAACACTGGTGAAGTGATTGCCATGTTCTCCAAGCCAGACAAAAACGCATTTCCCAACCACCTGCGCATTCATCAACCTCTTGGACACCAGCCTCGTGCCTCGAGACTAGGTCAATCTCTGAGCCAGACCAGATGGCTCCCCTTCAATCTGACCAATCTGATTCACACACTATTAGTCCAGTTGCCCTATGTTCTTCAGCGTACCTCATACGCATTCAATCCAGAGTCAAAATCTCTTTTGCTCGTATGATAATTTCATTCACCATTAGTAATGGGCTACCCACTCAGCATTAGCTGAATTTCCTGGTTCTCTCCTTCCTTTTCATGTCTCTACAGTAGGGGTTAGTGGCATTCATTCTAAGCCCCTTACCACACTGACACTTCCACCCTTGCTGGGAAACAAAATGTATCATCATTCATTTTTTGTAGTGCCCACTAGCCCTGCTCTCTTGCTAGGGATATTATGCATAAATTGGGGATTCAAATTGTTTTATACCTGGAACCTCTGCCAGTTTGTTTATAGGAATGCTACATACGACCCTCGACTCCCACTAAAATCCTACCCAGACCAGGAACTGGCCCTACACTTGAAGCATCTCAGCAGAATACGGATGCTCTCCTCACCTTCTTTTGTAACAGGGACTACCAAGTCTCTGGTCCCAAGGATCAGCTCAATTATCAGCGGGTCATCTACTTGGACTTTGGGCTGAGTCTGGGACACCTAGTTATTATAGTCAAGAGGAAGCATCTTCTTGTTTCCCTGCCACTTTCTCAATCAAAGAAAGAACGTCAGCCTTTTGGAAGTGCACAGGCTACTTCAGGATTTGGATTCTAAATTTGGCCATATAGCAAAACCTCTATGTGAGGCAATGCAGAGCACTTAGCATGAACTTCTCAATTGGTACTCACCTGTTCATACTGCTTTTCATACTTTGCAGCCAGCCATCACCTAGCCTCCAGGCTTAGCCTTGCCTAATCTCCAAAGCAATTTTCTCCTGTATACAGTAGAAAGAGGAGGAAATGCACTTGGCCTGTAGGACAGACATGTTGTCCAGACCTTACAACTGTGGTTTTCCTATCAAAACAGTGGATAACACAGTAAAGGGATGAACACCTTGCCTCAGGGCACTAGCTGCAACAGCCTTACTCACTCAAGAGGCTATTAAACTCACTATGGTCAGCACATGAATGTATACTCCCCATATCAGGTTATAGACATTTTAAATGGCAATGCGTCTCAATTTCTCACTAGCTTGTGTCTTACCGGATACCAGACTGTTTTAATAGGAAATCTTAGCCTTACCGGATACCAGACCATTTTAATAGGAAATCTTAGCCTTACTATTAAAAAATCTAATAGCCTAAATCTAGTCACTCTTCTCCTTACACTGGAGCCAGTAGGATGTGACTGTTCAAAAAATTTCGATGCTTCCTTGGCAGTCAGGCTAGATATGACAGACTATCCTCTCTCAAGCCCAGAGTATGAATAGTACATAGATAGTAGCAGTTTTGTTTTGTGTGAGAAATAAAGGCCAGCTATGCCATTACTACTACAATTGAGGTAAAAGAGAGTGTGCACCTTCCTCCAGGAACTTCAACTCAAAAGTAGGAAATACTAGTTATAACTCTGGTACTTTCAATAGGCAAAGGTATTTAAAATGATTTCAAGTATGTCTTTCATATCCTGCATTCCCATACAGCAATTTGGAAGGAAAGAGGACTGTTATCTAGTAAGGAAACACTTATTAAGCATGTTTTTAAACAATTTATAACTTATTATAGCAATGCAGTTTCTCAAGTTTCAGTAATACACTGTAAAGTACACCAGAGATCAGTCTAGAAGCCTTAGAAAATGATAAAGCAGACAGAGAGACCAAAAGGTAGGCCTTGAGCCTTTTCACACCATAACAATAATTATCTCCTCAATCACTAAAAATACTCAACAGAGGATATGCATTTGCTGCAAAAAGGTGCTATAGAAAATAAAAAACGACTAACTCTGCAGGGAATACTCATCCTGCCCAACAATAAGGAAAACAGAATTCTGATGTTCCTTCATAATTGACTCTCCTCCAAAATGAACGCCCCAGTGATTCGCCCTACTCTGTGATAGGTGCCATAGTCACTGGCCCTCCTTTGTGATTGGTGCCTGAGTAACATAGGCTCTTTTGTGATGGCTGTCCCAGTGACTGCACCTACTCTGTGGTGGGTGCCTTAGTGAAATCCCTCCTCTCTGTGTGCTATCTCATTGACTGACCCTCTCTCCTCTGTGATCTGTGTTCCTGTGACTGGATCTCCTCTGTAAAGGTGCTCCAGTGACTTTTTCTCATCTGTGAAACCCTCCAGTGACTGGCCTGCAATTTGTTGTGTGACCCAAGTCTGTACCTCCACTATGATGGGTGCCTCAGTGACTAGGCTTACTCTGTAAACAGTGACCCAGTGACAAGATCTCTTCTATGATGTGTGCCTCAGAGACAGAGTAATTTTTTTGCTGCGTGCCCCAGTGAGTGTCCCACCTTTGTGATCAGTGTCACAGTGGTTGATGCTCCTTTTAATGGGCCTCCTCTGTGATATGACAAGCCCTTCTCTACAATGGGTACCTCAATGAATGGCCCGCTCCCTGATGGATGCCCAGTGACAGTCACTCCTCTTTGATGGATGCTTTTGTGACTGGCCATCCTCCTTGATAGGTGATTCAGTGACCATGACTCCTCCTTGATGGGTTTCTCAGTGACTAGCCATCATAAACCATGATTGCCCTTGTTACTAACCATCCTTTGTACACAGTGTCCCAATGACTAGCCTTCTCTGTGGTAGCCATAGCAGTGACTGTGCCTTATATGCCCCAGTGACTGACCCACTTCTGTGATGAGTGTCCTAGTAACAGGGCCTTTTCTTTGGTGGTTGCACCAGAGACAGGCCCTCCTTTGTGACTGGTGCCCTAGTGATGGGCCTACTCCATAAGGGGTGTCCCAATGACTGGTCCTGCTCTGTTATTGGTGCTTCAGTGACTAGTCTTCCACCAAAATTGCTGCCCCAGTGACTGACCCTCCACCATAATGGTTGCCCCAATAACTAGCCCTCCTCTGTGAAGGCTGTCTCATTGACAGTCCTCCTCTGTTTTGGATGAAAAAGTGGCTGGTCCACCTCTGTTATGGATGCCACAGTGAGTAGACCTTCTCCTTTGTGAAGCATGTCACTGTGACTGACCCACCTCTGTTATAGAGGCCCCAGTGACTGTCCCTCATCTGTGAATGGAACCCCAGTGACTAAGTCTCCTCTAAAACGGGTACCCCAGTGAGTGGTCCCCCTTTGTAATGCATAATCCTGTAACTGTCCCTCCTCTATGATTGATGTCTCAGGGACAGGCTATTCTCATGATAGATGGGTGTTCAGTATCTAGGCTTCCTCCATATTGGTGTCCCAGTGATTAGATATCCTATGTGATGGCTGCCCCAGTGACTACCTATTCTCCATGATGGGTTCCCCTATGCATTTGGTCAATGCGTTCATTGACGTATATTCCTGTGTGATGGGTGTCCCAATAACTGATCCTCCCCTGTGATCTGTGCCTCAGTAACTGGTCCTCCTTCTGAGTGCTCCAGTGACTGGTCCTCTTCTAGGATGGGTGCCTTAGTTACTAGTCCTCCTTTGTGATGGGTGTCTCCATGACTGGCTCTTCTCTGATAGGTTCCCTAGATACTTGCCTTCCTCTCTGATGGGTTCCCCAGTGTCCGTGTCTCCAAATGGGTGCCCCAGTGACTGGCCCTCCTCTGTGTTGGGTGCCTAATTACTTGCTCTCCTCTGTGATAAATATCTCAGTGATTGTTCCTTCTCTGTGATAGGTTCCCCGGTGACAAGATCCCTCTCTGATGGGTGTAATGGTGACTAGGCCTCCTCCATAATGGGTGCCTCAGTAACTAGGTTTTTCTGTGATTGGTGACCAAATGAGTGGCCATCATTTGTGATGATTAGGCCAGTGACTAACCCTTTTCTGTAATAGGTGTCCTAGAAATTTTCTGCCTCCAAATTGGGTACTTCAATGACTAGCCCTCCTAAATGATGGATACTCATATTTCAGGGAGTTTATCATAATGGGGCCCCAGTGACTGGTCTTCCTCTGTGATGGGTGTCCCAGTGATACAGCCTACTCCATAATAGGTCCTTCATTGATTGTGACTCCTCTCTGATTGGTGCCCAATGACTGACACTCCTCCAAATTGCATGCACCACTGGGAAGTTCTCCTCTGTGATGAGTTTTTCAGTAACTTGACCTCCTGCATAATTGGAGTCCCAGTGACTAGCCCTCCTCTGTGATGGGTATCCCAGTGAATGACTTTTCTCTGTGATAGATGGCCTAGTGACTGAGCTTCCTCCATATGAATGCCCAGTGACTGTCCATCCTCTGTGATAGATGTCCCAGTGAATGATCCTCCTCTATTATTTGTGCCCCATTGATTAGACCTCCTTTTGTTGGATGCACCCATGACAAGATTTCCTCTATGATCGCTGTCCCAGTGACTGGGTCTCTGACATTAGGGTTGCTATAGTGACTAACATTCCTCCATTGTGAGTGCCACAAAACTGTGCATCCTCAGTGATTGATGCCTCAGTGACTGGCTCTCTTGATGCCTAGTGACTAGCTCACCTTTATGATGGGTGTTCCAGTAACTGGACTGAACCGATAATGGGATCCCCAGTGAAAGGTTCTCCTCCATTATGGGTGCCCCAGTGACTATGCCTTCTGTGGCATTGGTGCCCCATTTACTGGCCCTCTTCCATAATGGTTGCCCTGTGACTAGTACTTCTATGTGATGGGTGTCTACTTTACAGTACCTCCTCCATAATGGATTCCCCAGTGACTTGTTCTCATTTACTATGGGAGTCCTAATGACTAGGACTTCTCCATAATGTGTACTCCAGTGACGAATCCTCAACTCTGATTGGTGACCAAGTAACTGACATTCATATATCATGGGTCCCCAAGTGATTAGCTCTGCTCTTTAATGACTGTCATGGTGACTGGGCCTCTTCCACAATTAGTGCTTCAGCAATTCTGCCTCCTCTGTGTTTGGTACCCCAAATGCTGGCCATCCTCTGAAACGTATGTCCCAGTGGCAATCCCTCTTCTGTGATTTGTGGCCACAGGGGTGCCCCTGTGACTAACCCTCCTCCATAAAATTTGTCCTATTGACTGGCCCTACTTCATAATGGGTGCCTCAGTGACAAGCCCTCCTCTGTTATTTGTGTCACAGTGTCTAGCCTTGCTCTGTGTTGGGTGTCCCAATGACTAGTCTTCATCTGTGAAGTGTGCACCCATGATTGGGCAGCCTCTATAATGTATGGCCCAGTGACAGATACTCCTCTGTTTAGGGTGCCTCAGTGACTGGTCCTCCTCTGTTGAGGGTGCCTCAGTGACTGACCCTCTTTTATGATGACTGTCATAGTTACTGTCTCTCCTCTTTGGTTGTTCCAGTGACTGGCCCTCCTCTGTGATGAGTGAACCTCATTTGTGTTGGGAGCACCAGTGACTGGCCCTCCTTTATTATGAGTGCACTAGTGATTATCCATCTGATGTGCTTTGTGACACTGTGATAAGCCTTCTGCAATGCGAGTCCCAATGACTAGCCCTCCTCTTTTATGTGCATATTTTGACTGCCCCTTCTCTGTGATGGTTGCCCTGGTGACAGACCCTCCTCTGTGAAGTATGCTTGAGTGACATTCCCTCTTCTGTAATAGCTGTCACAACGACGGGCCCTCCTCATTAATGAGTATCCCAGTGGCTACACCTATTCTATTTTTGGTGTCCCATTAACTGGCCCTCCTTCATGATTGATTTTGCAATGACCAGCCCTCCTCTGTAATGTGTGCCACAGTGACAAGCTCTCTAGTGTGATGTGAATCTCAGTGAGAAGACTTGCTCTGTAATGTATGTCTTTTGACTGACTATTCTCTGGGATGTGTGCCCCAGTCACCTGCTTTTCCCTGTGAAAAATTCCCCATTGACTGATACTTCTCTGCCATGGGTGTCCCAGTGATTAGCTTTTCTCTGTGATTGCTATCCCAGAGACTGGTCTCCTACATAATGGGTGTCCTAGTGAATAACGCTCCTCTATTATAGGTGCCCCAGTGACTGCCTTCTCAGTGTTTGCTGCCCAGTGACTGGCATTTCTTCATAATTCATACGCTATTGACTAGAATCCCTGTGTGATGGGTGTTCCAGTAACAAGGTCTCCCCCATAATCGGTGCCCTAGTGACAAGACCTACATTATGATGCATTTCCCAGTGACTGCCCCTCCTCAATGATGGATACCCCAGAGAATTGACCTCCTCTGTGATGATTTTCCCAGTGATTGATCCTACTCCATAATGGGCTACTGAGTGAACGGTGCTCTTCTCTTATGTGTACCACAGTGACTATCCCTTCTCTCTAATGAATGTCCCAATAACTATCCCTCCTCTTGAAAGGAAACCTTTAAGACTGGCCCACTTCTGGGATGGATTCTCCATTGACTGACTCTCCTCTGTTAAGGTGTTCCAGAGACTGTCCCTCCTGTATGATGTGTTCCCCAATGAGTGGTCCTTTTCTGTAATGGCTGGTCCAGTGACTGACCCTCCTCTGTGATGAGTGTATCAGTGTCTATATATCCTTTGTTTTGTGCATCATTAACTGTCCCTAAACTATGATTGGATCACCAGTGATTTGCTATCCTCCATAATTTTTGCTCCAGTGACTGACCCTCAACTGTGATGGGTACTCCATATACTGTCCCTCCACTGTGATGGGTGTCCTAGTGATTGTCCTCTACTATGACTGGCTTTTCTCTGTGATGGGTTGTCCAGTTGCAGACTTTCAGCTGTGATGGTTGTCTCAGTTGCTGGCTTTCTGCTGTAATGCCTATCCCATTGATTCATTTTCTTCTTCTTTGGCTGTCACTCCTTCATAATGGATGCCATAGTGATGGGGTTTCGCCAGCAATGGGATTCCAAATGACTGGGCTTGTACATAATGGGGTCCCAGTGACTAGCCCACATTTGTGATTGATGGCCCAGTGGATCAATAGTCCTCAAAATGTATGACCTAGTGACTCACTCTCCTCTGTGTTGGGTGTTCTAGGACAGGATTTCCTCTGAGATGGTTGCCCCAGTGATTGACCTTGTTCCATAATGGCATCTCCAGTTTCTAGTTTTCATTTCTGATGGATGACTCAGTGACTAGCTCTCATCTGTGATGGGTGCTCTCGAGACTGGCCTTTCTCTGTGTCTATGTCTCAGTGTCTACCTGTCTTCTCTGATGGGTGTCTTCGTGGCCTTCCTCTGAGGGATGCCCCCCTGACTGGTCAACCTCTGTGTTGAGTGTCCCCATTCACGTCCCTTCCTCTGTTATTGGTGCCTCAGTGAGTGGCCTTCTATCTGATAAGTGTCCCAGTGACTGGGCCTCCTCCTAATGGGTAAGACAATGACTACTTTTCATCAGTGATGGGAATTTCATCGACTGTCCCTCCCTTTAGATAGTTTCCTCAGTGACTGTGACTCTTCTGTGTTGTAATCCCCAATGAAAAGTCCTCCTTTGTAATGAATACCATAGCCACTGGGTCTCCTTAGTAATGGGTGCCCAAGTGACAGGTCCTCCTCTGTGATGAGTGCCTCAGTGACTGATTCTCCTTTGTGATGGGAGCTACAGTGACTGGTTCATCTATGTCATGGGTGCCCCAGTGATTGGCTCTCCTCTTTGAATGTTGTCACTTTACTGGATCTCCCGTATGATGGATGTCTCAGTGACTGGCTCTCCTCTGTTATGGTTGTCCCATTGACTGGTCCTCTTCTCTTGTGGATACCCCAGTGAGTAGACCTCCTCTGTGATTTTTTCCCCAGTAACTGGCACTTCTCTGTGATGAGTATCACAGTGTCTGGCCCTCATCTGTGATGAGCAGCCAATGACTACACTTCCACTGTGATTGGTGCCCAAATGCCTGGCCGTCTTCTGTGATAGCTGTCCCAATGACTGGTCCTTTTCTGTGATGGGTGCCCAGTGACTACATCTCCTTGGTCACGGGTGCCCTGTTGACTGGCTCTCCTCTCTGATATTTGTCTCAGCAACTAGTCCTCCTCCATATTGTGTGCCCAGTGATTAACCTACCTTTGTAATTGTTTTCCCATGACTTTCCCTTCCATGTGATGGGTGCCCAATTGACTAGCCCTCCTCTGTAATATATGTCCAAATGTCAGACACTCCTGCATGATTGGTACCGATAACTAGCCCTCCCTTGTGATTGATGTCACAGTGACAAGAAATCTTCTATGATGCATGTCCCAATAACGTGCACTCTTCTGTGGTGCGAAAGTATTTGACTGACCTGACTGTGATGGGTGTTTCAGTGGCTGTTCCTCCTCTTTGAACAAATGCTGAAGTGATTTATCCTCCTTTGTAATGGATGCCCCTGTGATGAACTTTCTTCTGTGATCATTGCTCCAGTGACTGGGTCATCTATATAAGGTACACCAGTGACTAGACCTCTTTCATTATGGGACCCAGAGTGACGGGTCTAATCAGTGATTAGTGCACCTGTGACTGGCCTTTTTCGACAATGGGTGCCCTGTTGATTAGCCCATCTCTTAATGAATGTCCCAGAAACTGGGCCTCCTTTATAATTGGTGCCTCAGTGACAATCCCTTCATCGTGATGAGTTTCCCAGTGACTGGCCTCCTCAGTGATAGGTGCCCCAGTTACTGTCTCTCCTCTGTGATGGTTGTGCCAGTGACTAGTCCTCCTCTATAATGTGTGCCAATGACTGACCCACCTATGTTATGGGTGCCAAGGTGACAAGTCTTCCTCTGTGATCTGTCCCAATGACCAGCCTTCCTCTTTGATAACACAATTACTAGGCCTCTTTGTGTTGGATTGCAGTAACTGCTCTCCCTCTGTGATGAATGCCTCAGTGACAGGCTTTCCTCTCTGATGGGCACCTCAGTGACAGACTCTGTCATGTTTATCTTAGTGACTGTCTCTCTTCTGTATTTTATGCCTCAGTGACTGTCCCTCCCCTAAAGTTTTGGTCCCAGTGACTGGCACTCCTCTGTGATAAGTGCTACAGTGACTGGCACTGTTTTGTGAAAAGTGTACCAGTGACTGGCCCTCTTCTATGATCAGTACCCCAGTGACTGACCATCATCCATTTTGGATGTTATAATGCTGGCCTTCTCAGTCATGGATGTCTCAGTGACTGACCTGGCTCATAATTAGTGTCCATGATACTAGCACTTCTCTTTGATGGGTGCCACTGTGACTGGTTCTCCTCTGTGATGGGTATCCTAGTGATTGCCTACTTTCTCTGATGGTAGCCCTAGTAACTAAACCTCCTCTTTAATGTGTGCCATAGTGACTAGTCCTCCTCCATTATGTGTTCCTCTAACACTGGGCCCCTTCTCTGATTGATGCCTCAGTGACTAATCTGCATCCATAATGGTAGCCCCAGTGACTAGCCTTCCTCTGTGATGGGTGTCCCACTGAATGGACCTCTGAAAAATGGGAGCCCCAGTGACTAAATCTCATTTGTGATGAGTGTCAATGTGACTGGTCCTCCTGTGAGATGGAAGCCCCACAGGCTGGACCTCCTATGTAATGTGCGTATGGTGACTGGGCCTTCTCCATCATTGGTGACTCAGTGACTTGCTCTCTGCTTGTGTGCACCTCAGTGACAAGCCTTCTTCTCTGATAGACAGCCCAATGATGAGCCCTTCACTGTAATATATGCTTCTGTGACTGGACCTCTTCTATAATGAGCCCCCAGGGACTGTCTATTCGGTCTCATTCACTGGTCTAATCTCTGGCATATTCACTGGTCCTACTCTGTGATTTGTGATCCAGTGACTGGTTCTTCTCTGTAATCAGTGCCCTGTGCCTGATTCTCTTCAGTGATGTGTTCTCCTGTGACTGGCCTCCTCTTTGATGGGAACCCAAGACACTGGCTCTCTATTATGTTGAATGACCCTGTGAATGGCTTTCTCTGTGATCAGTGCCCCATTGGCTAATCATCGTCTGTAATGGGTGCCACAGTGACTAGCCCTCTTTTGTGATCAGTACCCTAGGAATTGGTCTTCCTTCTAATATGTGCCCCAATGACTAGCAATCCTCTGTGATGGGTGTCTCTGTGACTTTCTCTTCTGCATTATGGGTGCCCAAGTGACTGATTCTCCTCTGTGACTGGAGCCCCAGTGACTGACCTCCCTCCATTATTATTGCCCCAGAGACTAACCCACCTCTGAGATTTGGTGTCATACTTACTAGGCCTCCTCTGTAATTGGTGCTCTAGTGACTGGCCCGCTTTATGATTGGTGTCCTATTGTCTGGGCCTCCTCCATAATGTGTGCCACAGTGACTGTTCTTCCTCTGTAATTTGTGACACAGTGACTGTACTTTATGTATGAAAGGTGCCTCAGAGAATTGCCCTCCATTGTGATGGGTGTCTCATTGATTGAACCTTCTCCATTTTGGTTGCCACAGTGACTGACCATCTTCTGTGATGGATGCCCAACACCTAGCCCTTTTCTCTGGTGGCTGGTTCTAGTAATACACCCTCCACTAAAATGGGTGTCCTAGTGATAGTTTTTCTTTGTGATGGCCATCGTCTTTAATGGATGCCTGAGTGTCTGACTCTCCTCTCTGTGATGTGTTTCCCAAAAACTGATTCTCCTCCATGATGTCTGCCAATGTGACTAGTTCTACTCTTTGATGGGTGACCATTGACTGGGTCTCCTCCAAATAGGTGCCCTAGTGTCTGGCCAAACTCTATGATAGGTGTCTCAGTGTCAGGCCCTCTGTCTTAGGTGCCCCAGTGAGTAGACCTCCTTTGTGATGTGTAACACACTGAAATTCCTTCCTTTGCAATGAAAGCAATGATTGGAGCTCCAGTAGCTGAGCCCCTTCTAATGGGTGCCTACTTACTGACCCTCCTCTGTGATAGGTACCTCTGTGACTGACCTTTTCTTTTATGTGTGCCTCAGTATTTTCTCTCCTTTGTGTTGGGTGCTCCAGTGACTGGATCTCTTCTGTGATGGCTGTCCCACTGACTGGCTGACTTGTCTGATGGCTGCCTTAGTCAGTAGCTTTTTACTGTGATGGCTCTCTGGCCCATAATGCTCCCCTATATTATGTGCTCCAGTAATTATAATTCTTTTGTGATGGGTGACCCAGTGACTGGCACTCATTTGTGATGGATGCCCAGTGATTGTCCCTAATCCATAATGAATACCTTAATGACTAGCCCTCCTTTATGATAGGTGCCCTAGTTTCTGGCTCTTCTCTATGATGTAATGCCCAAAGACTGACTTCCCTCTGTGATGGTTGCACCCGTGACTGAGACTTCTTTGATATCAGTGCCACAGTGAATGTTCCTCATCCATCATGGTTGCCCCCAGTGACTGGCCCTACTCTGTGATAGGTGACCCACTTAATGGACTCTTGAATAATTGTTGCCCCAGTGATTGATCATCCTTTGTGATAGGTGTCCACATTACAGACCCTTCTGTGTGTTGGATGTCACAGTACTAATCCTTCTCTGCAGTGAGAGTCCCAGTGACTGACTTCCCTACATGATTGGTGATACAGTTACTGATTTTCCTCTGTGATGTGTGCCACAGTGACAAGCCCACTTCTGTGAAGGATATCCCTATGATTAAGTCTCTTTTGATTCATCCCTTTGTAACAGGTCCTCCTCTGTGATGGCTGCCACAGTGGCTGGCCCTGCACTGTTTTTTGTTCCCTGGTGAGTGCCCCTCATTTGTGATGTGTGCCATAGTGACTGGCCCTCCTGTGTGATGAATGACCTAGTGACTGGCCTTCAGAGGTGATGTTGTCCCCATGACTTGCCATCCTCCAACATTGGTGCCCTAGTAACTAGTTCACTGCTGTGTTAGTTATTAGTGTCTCTCCTTTCTCCAAATGGGTGACTCAGTGACATTTCCTCCACTGTGATGGGTACCCAAGTGACTGGCCTTCCTCCATTACGGGTTCCACAGTGACTGTGCCTTCTCTGTGATTGGTGCCCAGTGACTGGTACTCCCCAGTAATTGTTGCCCCAATGACTAGCCTTCTTCTGTCATAGTTGTCCCACTGGTTGGGTCTCCTCCACAATGGGAGCCCCAGTGACTGGCGCCCAGTGACTGGATGTCCATAATCAGTTCCCCAGGTCTGACCCTCTTCCATTATTGGTGCCCCAATGATGGGCCTCCTTTTAGGTTGGTGCCCTAGATTCTGGCCCTTTCCCATAATGGTTACTCCATTGAAAAGCCCCTTTCTGTGATGATTGTCACACTTACTGGACCTCATTCTTAATGGGTGTCTCAGCGACTGGTCCTCCTATGTGACAGATCCATTTCCAAAATATGTGTCCCAGTGATTGTCTTTCCCCGTGATTTGTGCCCCCAATTATTTGTTTTCATATCTAATGAGTGACCGGTGACTAACCCCCCTCCGTGATGGGTGCCACAGAGACTTGTCCTTCTTACTAATGGGTGTCCCAATGACTGACTCTCCTTTGTGATGGGTGTTACTGTGACTGGCCCTCTTCCATAATGTGTGAACCAGTGACAGGGCTGTTCCTGTGATTGATGTCTCAGTGACTTGCCATCCCTTATAATCAATGTCCCAGTGACTTTTCTTCCTATGTGATGTGTGTCACAGTCACTGGACCTCCTCCATAATAAGAGTCCCAGAAACTAGACTTCCTCTGTTATTGGTGCCACACTGTCTAGTCATACACTTTGATGAAGACTACATTGACAAATCCTCTTCTGTGATGGATGTCCTTTCATCTGGACCTCCTCCAAAATGTATGCTCTAATGACTAGTTTGCCTCAGTGATGAGTGGCTCCCATCAAAAATGGGTGATTAGAATCTAGACCTCTTCTGTGATGAGTGTCTAAAATGCTTGGTCCTCCTCCATAATAGGTGCTCCATTGAGTGATTCTACTCTGAATGAAGCCACAGTAACTGGGCCTCTTTCAAATTGGGTGTTAAAGTGACTAACAATTCTCTGCAATGGGTGTTCCAGTAACTGGGTCTTCTATATAATTGATGTCATATTACTGGTGCCATATTATGGGAGATACATTATTGAAGAGTGCCACTTACTGGCACACTCATCATAGGAGAAGGTTGCTCACTGGGATACACATCAGAGAAGAATCAGGCATTGGGGCAACCATCACAGAGTAGAGTGGGTCACTGGGATACCTATGACAGAGGAGAGCAAGTTGCTGGTGTACATATCACAAAGGATAGTCAATCACTGAAGCATACATCACAAAGGAGGGCCAGTTACTGGGGCACAATTAGCAGGGCTCAGTCATGGGGCTCTGATCATAGAGGAAGGCCAGTAACTGGAGCAGCCACCACTGAGGAGGCACAGTCACGGAGTCATCCAAAACAGGGGAGGGTCATTCAATGAGGCACACTTTAAAAGAAGGCACAATCACTGGAGCATCCATTAGGAGGTGACACTGTCACTGGGGCACCCATCACAGAAGAGAGCTAGTCACTTCAGTGCAGTTCAGTGCATAGAGGCATCACTTAAGAAACTTATTCAGGGAGCACCCATTAGAGAGGGGAGCCACTCACTGGGAAAAATAAAACAAAGGAGAGTCAGACACTGGAGCACCCATCAGAGAAGAGAGTCAGTAAGTCACACATCACAAAGGATAGCCAGTCACTGAAGCATACATTACAGAGTAGGTCCAGTCACTGAGAAAATTATTAAAGAGGAGAGTAAGTTACTGGGCACTATTAGGAGGACTAAGTCATGGGTCTTTAATCACAGAGGAAAGCCAATAACTGGGTCGCCCATCACAGAGAAGGCAAAGTTAGTGTGGTACCCATCACAGAATAGGGCTCATCACTGGGGCACCTATTACAAAGGAGTCGTTGAGGTTCCTGTCACAGAGGAGGACCATTCAATGGACACACATTAGGAAGGGGCACAGTCATTGGGTCACCTTTCAAAAATGAGGACTAGTCGCTTGGGCATGCATCACAGAGGAGAAGAAGTCACTGAGGAACACATCACAGAGGGCTATTTACTGAAGCACCCATCCAAGAAGAGGTCCAGACAATTGGGTGCCCATTTGGAGGAAGGAAAATAACTGGTCACTAATCAGAGGAGGGCCAATCAAAGGCACAATTATCACAGAGGATTCCTAGTAACTGAGGTGCCCATCACACAGGGAGCCCAGTCACTGAGGAACTCATAACAGAGGTCAGATCATCACTGAGGCACCCATCACGTAGGATGAATAACCACTGGGGCCCCCATCAGAGAATATGGTTAGACACTGAGTCAATCATAACAGAGGAAGACCAGTAACTGGCCACCCATTATGGAGTAGGGAAATTCCTGGGGCATCAATTACAGAGGAGGATCAGTTACTAGGGCACACATCACAGAGGAGGGTGAATCATTAGGGTATCCATTTTGAATGAGGGACAGTCACTGACACACATGTCACAAAAGAGAGTAAATCAATGGGAACACATCACAGATGAGGGCCAGTCAGTGAGGTACTCATCACTGAGGAGGTTCAGTCACTGGTACACTGATTAACAGGGACTGAGTCAAACAGGCACTAATTACAGAGGAGGGCTAATAAGAGGGAGCCTTCACAGAGGAGGTAAAATCAGTGTGGTTCCCATTACATAGCAGGATTATTCACTGAGGCAATTTTCCCAGAGGAGGGACAAGCACTGGGAAATTAAAGATTAGAGGATGACCACTTATTAGGGTCTCTATCACAGAGGAGAGGCAGTCAATTGGACACCAATTAGGCAGGATATCCAGTAACTGGAATGTTCATCACAGAGTTGGTCTAGGGATTTTAACACCAAACTTGAAGAAGGGCCAGTCACTGGGTCATCAGTCACAGTGGAGGCTCAACTAAAGAAACAACATTTATGCAGGAGACCCAGGTACCAGAACTCCGTCACAGTAGGGTTAGTCATTGGAGTACTTAATGTGAAGGTAGACCTGTCACTGGAGCACCAATTACAGAGGAGTGCTAGTAACAGGGGCACCCATAATAAATTGAGGAACCACCACAGAGAATGTCCAATCACTGAGGCACCCATTTGGAGGAGGCCCAGTTACTAGGACAGTCATCTTGGAAGAATATTTGTCAATGCTGCACCCATCACAGAGGATGACGAGTAATTGAAGTACCAATCATAGAAGGCCCAGTCACGTGGGCACCCGTTATGGAGGAGGCATATTCACTGGGACACCTATTACAGAGCTGGCATCATCATCTGAGCACCTATAATGGAGGGGCCCCAGAAACTAGAGCACATATCTCAGAGGAGAGCTAGTACTGGGGCACATATTTTGTTGGAGGTCCAGTTACTAGAAAACCCATCATAGAAGAGGGCTAGTCACTGTGTCATGCATTACAGAGGATGGTCAGTCATTGAGGCAAAAATATCAGAGATAGTTCAGTCACTGATGCTACTATATTAGAGAATCAGTCATTCTGGCACCCATTAGAAGGAGGTTCAGTCACTGGGGCATCTATCACAGAGATGGATTAGCTACTGAGACACTCATCACAAAGAAGGGCTAGTAATTAGGGCACCGATCCCTCAGAAAGTCCAAGCACTTGGATACCCATCTCAGATAAGGTCGAGACAATTGGGCACCCATTTGAAATAGAGCCAATCACAGGAGGACTGATCACAGATGAGAGCCAGGCACTGGGGCATCCATCAGAGAGGAGTTCTTGTAACTGGGGTACTCATTGTGGAGGAGGGCTGGTCACTGGGGCACCCATCATGGATGAGGGCAAGATGCTGAGGAAACCATTACAGAGAAGGTCCAGTAACTGGAGCACCCACTATTAAGAGGAGCTAATCACTGGGACTCCATCACAGAGAAGGGCCAGTACTAGGGTACCCATCAGAGAGGAAGGTGAGGCACTGAGGTACCCATTTTGGAGAAGAACCTGGCATTGGGACACACTCACCAAGGTGGTATAGTCACAGAAGCTTCCATTATGGAGAAGACCTGGTAACTGGGACTCCTATCATTATGAAGGATGAAAAGTCACTGAGGAAAGCATCACAGAAGAAAACTAACCATTGGCGCAACGATCACAGAAGAGAGTCAGTCATTGTGATATCCATCACAGAGAAAAAGCAGTCACTGAGCACCCATATCAATGGTTATCCAGGTACTATAGCACCCAGCACAGAGGTGCCCATTCCCTGGGACACTAACAACAGTTGTTGAATAGTCAATAGGGAACCTAAGAAAGAGGAGGTAAGTCTCTGGAGTACCCATTAAAAGTTGAGAACCAGTCACTGAGACATGGATTACGAGGATAGCCAGTCATTGGAGAACTAATAACAGAGGAGAGACAGTCACTGAGGACAAATTATAGAGGAGGGCCACTCACTAGGACACTCATCACAGAAGAATATTAATCACTGAGACAACCATAAGAGTGGAGGGCTAGTCACTGGGACAAACATCACAGAGGAGAGACATACATTGGAACACCCATCACAGAGTAGAGTCAGTCACTGAGGAATATACCATGGAAGTGGGCCAGTCCTGGAGAATTCACTGGGAGTGCTCAGTCACTAGGGCTCTGATCACAGAGGAGGACTCATAAATGAGGCAGCCTCACAGAGAAGGCAAAGTCACTGTGGTACCCATCATAGAGATGGGTCAGTCACTAAGGCACCCATCACAAAGAAGGCACAGTAACTGGGGCACTTATTAGGAGGAGACCTAGTCCCTGGAGAACCCATTTCAGAGGAGGGCTAGTCACTGGAGTACCCATCACCGATGAGAGTTAGTCACTGATGCACCCATTAATGTGGAGGGTAATAACCAAGGCACAAATCCCAGAGGAAGTCCAGTCACTGTGCATCCACTTGAAGGATGGCCAAACCCTGAATCACCTATAAAAGGGCAACACCAGTCACTGGGGCACAATCACAGTGGAGGCCAGGTAACTGGAGAACTCATCACAAAGAGGAGCTAATCACTGTGGCATCATCAGAGAGGAAACTAGGTTACCAGGGCACTGAGATGTTGAGTTGTCACTGTGGCACCCACACAGAGGAGGTCCAGTCTTTGGTCCACTCATCACAGAGGAGGGCTTGACAATGAGACACTCATCACAAAAGAGAGCCAATAACTGGGGCACTCATTATGTAGAAAGACTAATCACTGTTGAACCCATCACAGAGGAGAGCCAACTACTAGGACACTCATGACAGAAGAGGGCAAGTACAGGGGCACCCATTTTTCAGGAAGGCCAATCACTGAGACACCCATCACAGAAATGGGCAACATTCTTGTGTACCCATTATGCAGGAGGTCCAATCACTGGGTAAATCTTCAAAAATTAGGTTAATCGCTGATGTCCAAATCACAGAAGAGAGCCAGTGACTGTGACACACATCAGAGAGGAGAACCAATCACTGGGGTACTCATTAGAGAGGCAACCAGTCATTGGAACACCCTTAACAGTGGACATCTATACACTGGGAAACCCAACACAGGGTAGGCCAGTGTCTGGATTACAAAATCAGAGGATGGCCAGTCACATGTGCACCCATCATAGAAGAGGGGCATTCACTTGGGCACCCACAACTGTGGGGGGCAAATACCTTGGATATCCATTACAGAGGCAGGCTAGTTATGGTGGCACCCCTTACAGAGGAGGGCTATTCACTGAGACACCCAAACAGAATAGGACTAGATATTTTGCACCAATAACAGAGGAAGGCTAGACACTGGGAAAATCATCACAAGGAGTGCCAGTCACTGGGGCACCCATCATTGAGGAGGACCAATTAGTTAGACACTCATCACTGAAAAGGGCCAGTTACTGGGACACACATAACAAAAGGAAGCTAGTCATTGAAGCACCAATTATTGTGGATGGCTAGTTACTGGAATAATCATTACAGATGATAGCCACCCACTGGGCACCCTTAACATAGCAGCCTTCCAATACAGAGGAGGGCCGGTTACAAACTCACACAGTTACAGAGTCCACACAGTGGAGCATTAGTCACTGGGATGTATCTTCTCCAGCAGAGAAGAGAGTTTGTCACTGTGGCCCCCATCATAGAGGAGATTCAGTCACTGGGGCACAAATCCTGGACATGAGTCAGTCAATATGACACCCATTACTGAGTAGGGCCAGTCAATTTGGGTGCCATCACAGTAGTGGGCCAATCATGTGGACACCCATCTAAAAGGAGGGTAGTCACTTCGGCATCCATTATTTAGGAGGACCAGAAACTGGGACACACACCACAAGGTAGGACTAGTCACTGGGGCAACCATTATAGAGGTGTACCATTCACTAGAAAACCAATCACAGAAGAGGCTCAGTCACTGGGACACCCATTACAAAGGAGAGATTGACACTGGGCCATTCAAAAAAGGGAAGGGCCAGTCACTTGGACACCTATCACAGAAGAGTGCCAGTCATTGGAGCACATCATATGAAGGAGGACTAGGATCTGGAGCACACATCACAGAAAAAGGTTACTCTCTTGGACGCCCATCACATGAGAGCCAGTCACTGAGTCAACCATCAGAAGAGAACCAGTCACTGAGGCATATATCACGGAGGATAGCCACACACTAGAGTACACATCACAAATAAGAACCAGTCATTGAAGCACCCATCACAGAGGAGGGCAAGTCACTGAGGCACCCATCATATATAAAGGCCAGTCAGTGGTGCAGCAATCACAGAGGAGTCCCAGTCACTGGGCACACATTAGGAAAATGTCCAGCAGGGGAACACCCATCGCAATGGAGGGCCAGTCACTGACACCCATTATGGAGAGTCCCAATAATTGGTACAACAATCACAGATGGCTAGTCCCTGAGGAAATATTATGGAGGAGAGCCAGTCACTGGGTATGAATCCTAGATGAGGCATAGTAACTGGGGCACATATTATGGGGGAGGTCCAGGTACTGGCACACTCATCACAAAGGAGGAACTATCAATTTGAAAGTTACTATGGTGGATGAACAGTAAGTGGGACACACAACACAAAAAGGGCTTATCACTGTAGTTACCAGTATGGAGAAAAGCCTATCACTGGGCACCAATCACAGAGGAGGCCTAGTCACAGGGTACTCATAATGGAGGAGGACCAGTGTCTGGCATTCCAATATGGAGGAGGCCCAGTCACTGGGTACCAATCACAGAGAAGGCCAGTAACTGAGGCACCAGTCACAAAGGAAAGCAAGTCACTGGGGCATCTATTTTGGAGGAGGGCCAGTCACTGGCAACCCATTACAAAGGTAGGTTAGTCAAGGAGGCAATATTTAAGGAGTAGTACTAGTCACTGGAACAATCATCAAAGATGATGGCCAGTCAACGGGGTCCCAATCACAGAGCTGAAGTCAAGGTGGCATCCTTCACAAAGAAGGGACAGTTACAAAGACACACAACACAGAGGATATCCAGTCACTCAGAAACTAACCATAAAGGATGGTCAGTCACTGAGAAACACTTTATAGAGAAGGACTATTCACTGGGGCATCCATTATATAGAAGGGACAATCTTGGGTACACTCATCACAAAAGCGGGCTAGCCACGAGGGCACCCATTATTGAGAAGGCCTAGTAAGTGGAACACTCTTCACAGAGTAGGGCTAGTCACTGGAGTAACCATTATGGAGGGACACCAGTCACTGAGGCACCAATAATAGTGGAAGCCCTGTCACTGGGACAACCATAACAGAGGAGAGCAAGACACTGAGTCACCTACAATGGAGCAGGGCCAGATACTGGGACACAGATCATAGAGGATTGCCATTACTCAAGGCATATATTTTAGAGGAATGGCAGTCACTGGGACACCCATCACTGAATAAACCTATTCATTGGGATGCCCTCAGATTGGAGAGCCAATCACTGGGGCACCCACCACAGAGGAGAACCAGCCCTGTGGGCACACAATACAGTTGAAGGCCAGTCACTGAGGCACCAATCACAGAGGAGTGTCAGTCCCTATGGCAACCATTAAGAGGGGCACAGTCACTAGGGCTCCCATCACAGAGGAGGTCCACTAACTGGAATAGCCATCACAGAAGAGGTAAAATCACTCTAGTAACCAGCATCAAGGATCATCAGTCACTGGGACATTTCTTACAGTGGATGCCGGCTTCTGGGGCACCAACAACATAGGAAGGCTAGTCATTGGAGCACACATTATAAAGGACACCCATTAACTGGTATTCATCAAAGAGGAGAATAAGTCACTGGGGCATGCAACACCAGCGAGGGCAAATCACAAGGTCACCCGTTATGGAGGAGGCCCAGTTATTGGAACATCCATGACAGAGAAAGGCTAGTCAATGGGTCACCCAATTAGTAGGAGGGTAGTCACTGGGGCAACAATCACAGAGGATGCCTAATCACAGAGCATCCATTATGGAGGAAGCCCATCATAGAGGAGAGCTAGTCACTGGGGCAACCATCATATATGAAGACCAGTCACTTGCGTTAACCACTCACTGGGTCTCACTTTATAAAAGAGGTTCAGTCACTGGTTCACCCATCACAAAGTAGGGCCAGTCACTGGGGCATGCATTATGGAGAACAAACAGCATGTAGGACACCAATCACAGAGAATGGCTAATCCAATCACAGAGGAACCATAGTGAGTGGGCACCTACATGAAGGAGGCCTAGTCAATGGGCCAATCATCAAAGAGGAGAGCCAGTCACTGAAATACCCATTACAGAGGAGAGTCAGACACTAGGGATGTATCACAGAGCAGTGCTAGTCACTAGAGCATCCATTATGGATGAAGTTCAGTCACTGAGGCACTGATAACAAAGGAGGACCAGTCACTGGGTGTCCCATTACAAAGACTTTCCAGTCACTGGTGTACATATAGAGGAAGGTCAGTCACTTTGACAACAATCACAGTAAAATGTCACTTACTGTAGAACCCATCAGAGAGGAGTGTGTGTCACTGGGACAATTATCGCATAGGGGAACAAGTCACATGAGCACCCATCACAGAGAAGAGTCAGTCATTGGGCCACACATCACATAGGAGAATAAATTACTGAAGCACATGTCATAAATGAGGCACAGTTACAGAATTGCTCATCACAGAGGGGAGATAGTCACTGGGTCATGCATTGGGAGGGACTCAGTTATTGCAGCTCTGATCCCACAGCAGAGTCAGTAACTGAGGCAGCGATCACAGAGGAGGCAACGTTATTGTGGCACCTATCACAGACCAGGGCCTGTCACTAGGACATTTATTATAAAGGAGGCCTAGTCACTGTGGAATTTATCACAGCAGAACCAAGGGCAGCCTGTCACTTAGACATTCATCACAGAGGAAGGCCAATCACTAGGTCAACAATTAAGGTGGAGGACCACCCAACCCAGAGAAGGTACTCAGTTTGGAAGAGGCCCAGTCATTGGTGCACCCATTTTGGAGGAGGTCCATTTAGTAGAACACCCATCACAAAAAACGGCTGGTCACTGTGTCACCCCTCAGAGAAGATGGACAATCATTGGGTCACCAGTCACAGAAGGGAACTCATTACAGAGAAAAGCCAGTCACTGATGCACCAATTGCATAGAAGTGCCAGTCCCTGGCACAGCTATCACAGAAGATGTAGAGTCACTGCACTGGGGCATCTGCAGTAAAGGAGGGCCAATCATGGGTCGCCCATTGCAAAGAAGGGCAGTCATTTGGACACCCATAACTGAGAAGTGCCAGTAACCAGGGAACTCATTTTGGAGGGGATCTAGTCACTGTAAAATTTATCACAGAGGAAGTATATAAACTGGGGCACCCATCATGAGTGAAGACAGTCACTGGGGCAACAATAACAGGGAAGACCAATCACTGGGTCACTTATGATGGAGGAGGCTGTTACTGGGATGCCCCCACAGAAAGTTAACCAATGTGACACTCATTATGAAGGAGGTCCAGTATAAGGGGCATTATTAAAAGAGTAGGGCTAGTCACTGAACCAACCATTATGGATGAGCACCAGTCATTGATGCAACCATCACACAGAGGATTCAGTCACTGGGGCACCAATAATTGAGGCGGGAAAGTCACTGGGAAGCACTTTATAGAAGAGGCCCAGTCTCTGGAACAACCATCACATAGAAGACCACAAAACTTGGAAATACTTCACAGAGGAGAGCCTATCACTAAAGAACCAATCAGAGGAGGGCTATTCATTGGAGAAACCAACACAGAGAAGTTCAGTGCTGAGTTACCCATCACAGATGAGGGTCAGTCACTGTGGCATGGTTAGCAAAGTCGAGTCAGTCAGTGGAACATCAATCACAGAGGGTCAGCCAAACCAACACCAAACACAAAGAATAAATAGTCACTAAGCAACCCATAACAGAGAAGAGCCAGTTACTGAGGAACCCATCACAAAGAAGGATCAGTCACTGGAAAACCTGTCACAGAAGAAGTTGAGTCACTGGGGAACCCATAATAGAGGAGGGCCAGTCATGAGGCAACCATCACAAAGAAGGGGCAGCCATCTGCACTCCCATAACTGAGGGGTACCTGTAACTGGAACACACATCACAGAGGTGGCCCAATCATGGGGGAACTCCTCATAGAAGGGGATTTCACTGCAACAACTGCACAGTAGAGGTTTAGTCACTGATACCAATAACAGAGGAGGACCAGTCACTGGGGCATCCATATGGAGGAGAGCCAGTCACTGGGACAACCATCACAGAGGAGGGCCAGTCATTGGTACATACCACACAAAGGATGATTTGTCACTGAGTCATCCAATATGGAAGAGGCACAGTTGATGATATACCCATTACATAGAAGGGTATGTTACTAGGGCATCCATTATGGAGAAAAGCCCATCACTGAGGCACAAATAACTGAGGAGGCACAGTTACTAGGACATCCATAATGAAGGATGGCTAGTCACCAATTATGATGGACACCGAGGTACTGGAACTCTCATGACAGACAAGGACTAGTCAATGGAGCACCTTTTCTGGAGAAGGGCCTGACACTGGGGTAACAATAACAGAAGAAGCCAAGTCAATGGTGCACCCATTATGGAGGAGGTCCATTCATGTGACACCTATTACAGAAGAAAGGTAGTTACTCAGGTATCAATCTTAGATGAGGGTAAGTCACTGGGGCAACAATCACAGAGGATGTACAGTTATTGGGACACATGTTATAGAAGAGGCCCAGTCACTGGTACACCCATCAAAATATGTGCCAGACAGTAGGATACTTACTTTGGAGGTGGCCTAGTAAGTGGAACAGCAATCACAAAAGACAGGTAGTAGCTGGGGCAGCCGTTATAAAGGAAGGTCTGTCCCTGGCCACAAATCAGAGAGAAGGAACAGTAACTGGGACAGTCATATGCAGGAGGGTCATTCACTGATGTCAAATATGGAGAAGGTTCATTCACTGAGGCACTGAAAACAGAGAAAGGCCAGTGACTGGGGTCTGCCACATGGAGGAAGGCGAGTCACTGGGGCACCCATTTTAGAGGTGGGCTAGTCACTGGACACCCATCACAGAGATGAGCTAGTAACTGGGGCACCTCTTGAGAACAGCTTGTCACTTAGACAGCTAACACAGATAAGGGCCAATCTCTGTGGCACCAATCACACAGGAGGGTCAGTCAATAGGGCAACCCTCACAGAAGACAGGCAGTCACTTGAGCACCCATCACAAAGCAGGTCAAATCACTGTGACACCCATCACAGAGAAGGGCCAGTTACAAAAGCACACATCACAGAGGAGGGCCAACCACTGGGTCACCAATCATGGGGAAGGGCCAGTCACTGAGTATCCCAATACAGAGAAGTTACAGTAACTGGGACACACATCACACATGTTGGCCACTCACAGGGACACCCATCACAAAGAAGTGGTAGTCACAGGGGCAACATGCATTATAGGGGAGACACAGTAAGGGTAAAACCCATAAAAATGTTGAACTAGTCACTAGGGAAAACATTATGATGGAGCACCCGTCACTGTGGTATCAATTAAAATGGAGAACCATTTATTGAAGTTCCCATAATGGAGTATGGCCAGTCACTAAGTCACACCTTATGGAGGAGGCCCTGTCACTGTGACACCCAGCATAAATGGTGAGCTAGTCAATGGGACATCCATCATATATGAAGGGTAGTCAATGGGGCAGCAATCACAAAGGAGGCTTACTCACTGCAGCACACAATATGGAATAGGTCCAGTCAATGGGACACCAATAAAAAGAACCTGTCATTGGCACACCCATTATAAAGAAGGCTCGAGACCAGGATCAACCTTCCCCAGAACCCACTCAAGGGACCAAGACTGCAAACTGCTGAATAGACAGACTGTAAAGCAGAGGGAAAAGTGAACAAAACCAGAAGACCCTCATAAGGAAGAACAGGTCATTGCAGAAGAGAAATAAAAACAACCCCACCTTCCCTCAAAAACAGAATTGAAGAGGGGGAGGGAAAGGGGTAAAGGGAGAAAAATCTACAGAAATGAAGAAAAACCAAAAGAAGAGTATGGGTCTCTCCCAGACGCCTGGGAGAGCAGACACTGAGAAAATTGACTTTGGAATACAAACAATGAAAAGTCCCCAGAATGAAGGGTCTCAAAATGCAAATGTAGATATCAAAACAATAATGGAGAGACTAAAAAGAATTGAGGAGACACAAGAAGAAACTAGGAAGGAGCTGATATCTGAGATAACAGTAATAAAGAATACTGTGAATGAAATAAATAACAAATTGATAAGCATGGAAAGCAGAATTACCCAAGCAGAAGAAAGAATCTCAGAGCTTGAGGACCAAAATATAGAAATAACCCAAACTCTTAAAAACACAGAAAATAAGCTAAAAAAGACAGAACAAAACCTTCAAGAGATGAGTGACTACCTCAAGAGGCCTAACCTAAGAATAATCGGACTCCCTGAGGCAGAAAGAGAAACAGAGACCACATTGGAACAAACTTTCCACGAGATCATTCAAGAAAATTTCCCTTATCTAATCAGTGATACAAAAATTCAAACACAAGAGATTCAGAGAACCCCCGCAAGACAACAAATGAGAAGACCAACTCCTAGACACATAATAATTCGCCTAAATAAAGTAGGCACAAAAGAAAAAATCCTAAAGGCAGCAAGAGAAAAAGGCCAGATCACCCACCATGGAAGACCAATCAGAATAGCAGCAGATTTATCTGCAGAAAGCCTGCAGGCTAGGAGAGCTTGGAGCCCTATCTTCAAAGTCCTAAAGGATAAACAATTTCAACCAAGAATAACCTACCCAGCCAAGCTAAGCTTCATCAGTGAGGGAGAATTAAAATCTTTCCCAGATATCCAATCCCTAAGAACTTATGCAGCCACGAAACCATCTCTACATGAAACACTCAGAAAGTACTAAACACAGAAGAAAGGAAAAAAGAACAACGTTCTTCACAAGA
>NW_007227476.1:0-2047 GCF_000164805.1 Carlito syrichta
CCTCCCCTGTGTAGGGTGCTCCCATAACTGGACCACTTCTCTGATGGGTGCCCCAGTGACAGACCTTCCTCTATTATCAGTGTTCCAGTAACTGGTCCTCCTATATGTTAGGTTCCTGTGACTGGCACTCCTTGGCGAAGGGTATTGCAGTGACTGGTCCTTATCTGTAATGAATGGCCTAGTGATTGGCCCTCTACTATGATGGGAATCTCAATGACTGTCCATTCTGTATGTTTGGTTCCCCATTGATTTGCTTTCCTCTGTGAATTGTGCACAAGAGACTGGAACTCATCTGTGATGGGTAACAAAGTTACTGCCATCATCTCTGATTAGTGCCCCAGAGATGGGTCATCCAGTATGATGGGTGCCCCCAGTGAAAAGGCTAGCTCTTTGATGTGTGCCCCAGTGACTAGTGCTCTTCTGTCATCAGCTTCCCAGTAGTGATTTTCCCTTCTTGTAATGGATGCCCCAGTGATGGTTGCCTCAGTTAATTGCCCACCTGGGTGAAAGGTGGCTAAGTGACTGCGTCTCCTCTGTGATGGGTGCCAAGGTGAATTACCATCTTCTGTGATTGATGCCCCAGTGACTGGACTTTCTCCTTGTGTGTAACAGTGACTGGTCCTCCTCTGTGATGGGCCCTCAGACACTCATTCTCCTCCATTATTGAGTCTCCCTGTCATGTGTGTCCTGTTGACCAGTCCTCCACTGTGATGAGTGCTTTGGCGACTGTGCCTTTTCCTAATGGATGCTCCCTTTTACTAGACCTCCTCTGTGACAGGTGCCATAGTGACTATGCCTCCACTGTAATGAAAGCTCCAGTGACTAGTCTTCATTAATAATTGGTGTCCTAATGCCAAGCCCTCCTCTGTGGTGAGTGACACAGAGACTGGCCCAACTATTTTAAATGTTCCCCAGGGACTGGTCCTTCTGCCTACTGGTTGCCACAGTGACAATCCTTCCTTTGTGATGGGTATCACACTTACATGTCCTCCTCCATAATGAGTACCCTTGTGAGTGGCCCTACTTTGTGTTGGGTGTTTCAGTAACTCTTCTTCCATAATGTGTTCCCTATTTTCTGTGAGTTCTCCATGATTGGTGCACCAGTGACTCTTCTTCAAATACGGTGGTTGACCCAGTGACTAGCCCTCCTCCGTGATGACTTTTTATTAACTGGGGCTCCTTTGAAATGGATGCCCTAGTGACTGACCCTCCTCTTTGATGGGCATCCCAGTGAGTGGGCCTCCTCCATAAATACTCCGTTTACAGGCCTCCTTCTTGATTTTTGTCCCTGTGATAAGACTTCCTTCAAAGTCCTTCCTTGAGTAACCCTGTGAATAGCTATCCTCTCTGATAGATGCTTCAGTGATTGAGCCTCTTCTAAAATGGGTGCCCAATTGCCTAGCCCTCTTCTGTGAGGGGTGGCCCCATGAATGGCTTGTCTCTGAGATGGGTGTTCAGTGACAGGACCTCCTTTATTAAGAGTGTTCCAGTGACTTTCAATCCTCTGTATTGTGTGTTCAGTGACTGACCCTCTTCTGTGATATGTGCCTCAGTGACTGACACTCTTCTGTGATGACTTTCTTCGTGTCTGACCCTCCTCTGTGATGGGTGCCTCAGTGACTCTTCCTCTTCTGTGTTGTGTGCTTTATTGAATGGCCCTTATCTGTGATTTGTGCTCCAGTGACTGTCTCTTCTCTTCTCTGTGATAAGTGCCCCAGGGGCCGTTCTGTTCTATGTTGGATGCCCCAGAGACTAGCCATACAATATATGGGTGCCTCAGTGACTAGACTTTCTTTGTGATAAAGGTCCCAGTGACTAGTACTCAACAGTAATGGATATTACAGTGACTGGGTCACCTCTGTTATCAGTGTCACTGTGATTGTTTCTCCTTCTGATGCTTAGAACAGTGACTGGGTCTCCTCTGTGATTATTGAGTCAGTGTCTGACCCTCCTTTTTGATAGGAGAAACAGTAACTGGATATCCTCTGTGATAGGTGCTCAGGTGACTAGCCCTGGACTGTGAGTGGTGCCTCAGTGATTGGGCCTC
>NW_007227477.1:0-2047 GCF_000164805.1 Carlito syrichta
AAGAGACTGGAACTCATCTGTGATGGGTAACAAAGTTACTGCCATCATCTCTGATTAGTGCCCCAGAGATGGGTCATCCAGTATGATGGGTGCCCCCAGTGAAAAGGCTAGCTCTTTGATGTGTGCCCCAGTGACTAGTGCTCTTCTGTCATCAGCTTCCCAGTAGTGATTTTCCCTTCTTGTAATGGATGCCCCAGTGATGGTTGCCTCAGTTAATTGCCCACCTGGGTGAAAGGTGGCTAAGTGACTGCGTCTCCTCTGTGATGGGTGCCAAGGTGAATTACCATCTTCTGTGATT
This sequence comes from Carlito syrichta, assembly GCF_000164805.1. Classification (NCBI taxonomy): domain Eukaryota; kingdom Metazoa; phylum Chordata; class Mammalia; order Primates; family Tarsiidae; genus Carlito; species Carlito syrichta. Next base: position 299 of record NW_007227477.1, read on the forward strand.
GATGCCCCAGTGACTGGACTTTCTCCTTGTGTGTAACAGTGACTGGTCCTCCTCTGTGATGGGCCCTCAGACACTCATTCTCCTCCATTATTGAGTCTCCCTGTCATGTGTGTCCTGTTGACCAGTCCTCCACTGTGATGAGTGCTTTGGCGACTGTGCCTTTTCCTAATGGATGCTCCCTTTTACTAGACCTCCTCTGTGACAGGTGCCATAGTGACTATGCCTCCACTGTAATGAAAGCTCCAGTGACTAGTCTTCATTAATAATTGGTGTCCTAATGCCAAGCCCTCCTCTGTGGTGAGTGACACAGAGACTGGCCCAACTATTTTAAATGTTCCCCAGGGACTGGTCCTTCTGCCTACTGGTTGCCACAGTGACAATCCTTCCTTTGTGATGGGTATCACACTTACATGTCCTCCTCCATAATGAGTACCCTTGTGAGTGGCCCTACTTTGTGTTGGGTGTTTCAGTAACTCTTCTTCCATAATGTGTTCCCTATTTTCTGTGAGTTCTCCATGATTGGTGCACCAGTGACTCTTCTTCAAATACGGTGGTTGACCCAGTGACTAGCCCTCCTCCGTGATGACTTTTTATTAACTGGGGCTCCTTTGAAATGGATGCCCTAGTGACTGACCCTCCTCTTTGATGGGCATCCCAGTGAGTGGGCCTCCTCCATAAATACTCCGTTTACAGGCCTCCTTCTTGATTTTTGTCCCTGTGATAAGACTTCCTTCAAAGTCCTTCCTTGAGTAACCCTGTGAATAGCTATCCTCTCTGATAGATGCTTCAGTGATTGAGCCTCTTCTAAAATGGGTGCCCAATTGCCTAGCCCTCTTCTGTGAGGGGTGGCCCCATGAATGGCTTGTCTCTGAGATGGGTGTTCAGTGACAGGACCTCCTTTATTAAGAGTGTTCCAGTGACTTTCAATCCTCTGTATTGTGTGTTCAGTGACTGACCCTCTTCTGTGATATGTGCCTCAGTGACTGACACTCTTCTGTGATGACTTTCTTCGTGTCTGACCCTCCTCTGTGATGGGTGCCTCAGTGACTCTTCCTCTTCTGTGTTGTGTGCTTTATTGAATGGCCCTTATCTGTGATTTGTGCTCCAGTGACTGTCTCTTCTCTTCTCTGTGATAAGTGCCCCAGGGGCCGTTCTGTTCTATGTTGGATGCCCCAGAGACTAGCCATACAATATATGGGTGCCTCAGTGACTAGACTTTCTTTGTGATAAAGGTCCCAGTGACTAGTACTCAACAGTAATGGATATTACAGTGACTGGGTCACCTCTGTTATCAGTGTCACTGTGATTGTTTCTCCTTCTGATGCTTAGAACAGTGACTGGGTCTCCTCTGTGATTATTGAGTCAGTGTCTGACCCTCCTTTTTGATAGGAGAAACAGTAACTGGATATCCTCTGTGATAGGTGCTCAGGTGACTAGCCCTGGACTGTGAGTGGTGCCTCAGTGATTGGGCCTCTTCCTAATGGGTGCCCAAGTGACTAACTCTCCTATTTTATGGGTGCCTCTGGGAATGGTTCTTTTCTATGATAAGTGCCTCAATGACTGTGCCTCATCTGTGACAAATGCGTCCATGACATAATGTCCTATTTAATAGTTGTCTCAGTGACTGAATCTCCTCCATAATTGGGCTCCCATTAACTGGTCCTCTTCTCTGATGCCTGCATCAGTGCCAAGTTCTCCTCTGTGATATTTTCACCAGTAACAAGCACTCCTTTGTGATTGGTGCCCTAG
>NW_007227478.1:0-1792 GCF_000164805.1 Carlito syrichta
ATGGAGCAAAGTGGACACATTGCGGACAAAGGCACTCTCAGACCCATTCTACATTTTCAAATTCAGATGCCTTCAGGGAAGTACCCTTCTCTGGGGAGAAAACTTGGCTCAGTGCTTCTCAGGGTAACTTCTGAGTAGGATGAGAAAAAACTGTATTTACTACCAGGGTACAAGTGAAGATATAGAAGGACATATGATTTAGAAGGGTAACTATTTGAGCTGGTTTCTCTAATTATTTTTCCTATATTATTTTCCTAATTACAGTGACATTTTAATTCTGAATTTGTTTTAAACTAACTGTGAGATCTTTGTCTTCTATCATAAGCTCTCTGAATCTTGGCTTTATTATTCCAAACGTGTTGAGAAATTAGGTTCCTTTTTATTCGAAGATCATATGGTTTTAATACCTGCCATGTCCACAGCACTATAAACTTTATGAGTTTTAAAAATCTTTTTTTATAGTATCTCAGGCCATCCTTATTACCTGTGAGCAGGAAGCATAGGTATCATTAGACCCATTTTACAGACAAAGTTATGGGAGAAGTAAAGACCATAGATCATTTGCTAGCAGAAGTGGAACCCGGGTTTCTAGATTAGGAGTCAGCAAACTATAGCCCAAAGGCCAAATCTGGGTTGCTGTTGATTTTTGAAAACAAAGTTTTATTGGAACAGAGATGCACTCTTTGGTTTGTGTATCTTTATGGTTGTTTTTGTACATACTACAACAGTAGGTTGAATCGTTGCAACAAGAACTGTACAGCCCACAAAACCTAAAATATTAACTTTGTGGCTCCTTATAGAAAAAAAAATTGACAACCTCTGTTCTAGCATATAGGTTTGTGATTTTCTGCCATAATGCCTAGCTCCTAGCTCAGCAAGACCACTCTAAATTTTCTAAAAAATTAGTAAATCACTTTTCTAAAAAATTAGAAAATCACTTGCAGAAAGGGGAGCAAGAATTAAATTCACCCGATTTAGAAATCAGCATATACATTACACAATTCTATTTTAAATGCAGTGGTGGAAAAATAAAAGAAGAAAGCCATTAATCACTTATACACCTGCAAAAGAAAAGAGAAATGCTACAACACAAATATACTGATTTCATTATTATTACTGGGCTGTTGAGCACTAGCAGCAGTAAAACACATAAAGCCACAATCACTAGCCTAAAGCCTTTCAACTGAAGCAAAGCACACAGCTTAAAAACAGAAGTGAACATTAAAAAAAACTGGTGAAATCTCTGAGGTGTGATTGAGCTCTCAGATGTAAGCATTGAATAAGGATGTTCACTCGGTGTCACAAACCTCACTGTCACAGAAATATTCGGTGACTGAGTATTATGGGGTTTTCTGATTCAATGCACACATATGTATGTGATATTTCAATTGTTACAACTCCATTGCCTTTGTAACTGTTTTTAATTACTCTTGAGACCGTTTCTCAGTATGAGCTGAGCATATGGGCACTCTGCATTTTTAAAATTCTACTTTTGGAGTTATCCATGGGCTGAAAAACCCTAACATTTTTTTTTCAAGTGTAAACAAGGTATTTCAGAGCCCTTCATGGCAACAATGTGAGGAAATCGCCTACTGGTCTCCATAGGGTCACTACTATGAGAGTTCTTCCCTGGAGAACTTCACACGATGATATAGTTCTGGTTGCTGGAAGCTATTCAGTCATTCATTTTCCAAATATTTATTGAAGAAATATTGTGAATACAACTCTGGATGAAGAGAAGAATATGAATGAAAGAGGATCCCTGCTTTATAATATCTACGTATGATAAGGT
>NW_007227479.1:0-817 GCF_000164805.1 Carlito syrichta
TTAATATGTAAGGTTCAAAGTCATCTTTCATGCACAGATCATTACTGGTGTTCATTCTTACACAGCCCCGAATAGGGTTGCCTAAAATTAATCCTGCTTCAGCAGCAGAGACTCTGAGTATAAAATTCTATGGTCATGCAATGCCACTAGTCTCCAGAGGAATAAAAACCAGATCCTACTTTTGCATTATATTACAATTCTACAGTTCTTCCACTGCATGCCTAGGATGAGTGATTGAAGGCCCCTGCAACTCTGACTCTAGGTTACTAATGATTGTACCTGTCCCACCTGCTCTCCCAGGTGATGTACCAGCTAGATTGAGAAGTAGAAGGGAGTGGTGGAAGGACAGGTTGTCTTTGCATACTAGTTGGGCATGTTTCTGAGACTTTCTGACCCACGTTTATTCCTTAAATTGAGCACAATAATATCCTACTTCACAAGGTCATCAGGATAATTGGTGTTAGGTAAACTTCACTCAGTAGAGTGCTTATTATGTTAGAGCGAGAGAGAGAGAGCACACATGGAGGATAGAGGGAGATACTTGAACTCTCTTCTTGCAGCTGAAATGAAGACATATTTAATTTTAATCATGGAAATAAATAGGGGGTCTCCTATCATTACTACATTTCAAGTTTTCAAGGTGTTGTAAATTGTTGCTATAGAAGAGGACTTGAGATTGGGCAATTTATAAAGTAAATAGTTTTGTGTGGTTCATGGTTCTACAGGCTGTACAAGAAGCATGGCACCACCATCTGCTTCTGATGAGGGCTTCAGGTCGCTTCCACTCATGATGGAAGACAAAGGAAAGCTGGTGTGT
>NW_007227480.1:0-1329 GCF_000164805.1 Carlito syrichta
ACAGCCCCGAATAGGGTTGCCTAAAATTAATCCTGCTTCAGCAGCAGAGACTCTGAGTATAAAATTCTATGGTCATGCAATGCCACTAGTCTCCAGAGGAATAAAAACCAGATCCTACTTTTGCATTATATTACAATTCTACAGTTCTTCCACTGCATGCCTAGGATGAGTGATTGAAGGCCCCTGCAACTCTGACTCTAGGTTACTAATGATTGTACCTGTCCCACCTGCTCTCCCAGGTGATGTACCAGCTAGATTGAGAAGTAGAAGGGAGTGGTGGAAGGACAGGTTGTCTTTGCATACTAGTTGGGCATGTTTCTGAGACTTTCTGACCCACGTTTATTCCTTAAATTGAGCACAATAATATCCTACTTCACAAGGTCATCAGGATAATTGGTGTTAGGTAAACTTCACTCAGTAGAGTGCTTATTATGTTAGAGCGAGAGAGAGAGAGCACACATGGAGGATAGAGGGAGATACTTGAACTCTCTTCTTGCAGCTGAAATGAAGACATATTTAATTTTAATCATGGAAATAAATAGGGGGTCTCCTATCATTACTACATTTCAAGTTTTCAAGGTGTTGTAAATTGTTGCTATAGAAGAGGACTTGAGATTGGGCAATTTATAAAGTAAATAGTTTTGTGTGGTTCATGGTTCTACAGGCTGTACAAGAAGCATGGCACCACCATCTGCTTCTGATGAGGGCTTCAGGTCGCTTCCACTCATGATGGAAGACAAAGGAAAGCTGGTGTGTACAGAGACTGCATGGTGAGAGAGGAAGTGCAAGAGAGACAGATTGAGAGAGAAAGAGGAGATGACATATCCTTTTAACAGCTAGAGCAAAAACTCACCCCACAGATACTAATCTATTTATGAGGGATCCACCTCTATGACCCAAATACTTCCTATTAAGCCCCAATTTAACACTGGGAATCAAATTCCTTTATGAGATTTGGTGGGGTCAAACAAAACAAACTATAGCACAAAAGAATCTATTCAAATGTATACAATTGTTCTTTATCAATTTGCCTTTTACCACAGAAAGTGCATTTTTAATTTTTAAAAAAACTTCTCGAGACCACAAATAATTTGGAATTTGGTGTCATGGGTGGTCTCTCTTTCTCAGTTTTATCAAAAGTCCAACCCAAAAATACTGTTTACTTAGTTTAATGTGTGCCCTCTTACTGCAACATGCACCCTCACACTTCTGTAAGTTGACATGTACTGTTTCCTCTTCTTGAAATGCCCTTCATCTTTATATTTACTAGAACAACTCAAATTAGTTTTCCCTCACCTTTCACTGTTTGAAACACGGCATTGAAAGCCA
>NW_007227481.1:0-1724 GCF_000164805.1 Carlito syrichta
ACACTGGGATGGTCTTAAGCATTCCACTGCACTCCAGCCTGGATGACGGAGTGAGGCTCCAACTCAAAAAAAAAAAAAATTCCATCAACATACATTAGGAATTTAGCACAATAAATATTAGTTACCTGACTGCAACCCTTGCCAAGTCACTAGCCTCAAGCTGGGGGAGACATTCAGGAAAAGCAAGGAAGGACACAAAGCAGGATATTAAGGGGAGAGTTCCAATAGGATAGAGAAGGAGAAAGTAACAAAGGGTTATTTTCACAGATATATTGCACATTCACCAAAGCACAATTTAAAATTTGCCAGACCTAGCCCATTTTCCACAAGTCCATTTATTGACGCCTACAAACCCCATGAGAAATCTATTTCTGATCTCCTAATGAAGAGTTATTTAATTCCCAGGGAGCCTGGTCCAGTGGCAAGATATTCCGCAAAAAGGAAGGGGATCCAATGCTCTACTTGGTTTAATTTTGTTCTGGAACTTTTGTAAGGCTCAAATCCAGGGGGAGAAAGAAAATGCACTCCTACTCCAGGCAACACAGCAAGGACATAAAGACAAAAAATGACCCTGCAAGAACAGGTAGGCACAAGCTCAGTCATATTTCCACCGCTTGGCAAACAATTTACTGGACTGTGAAGGGGAAAAGGACTTCCAAGGACTGGGGGCAGGTGAAAAGGATGGACCAAAGTACATGTTTCCATCTGGTAAAGGTTTGGGAGGGAGTCCACTTCAATAGTGGAAGAGAAATGGGTAGATGTGTGGATGGATGGATGGAGGGAAAGGTGGGTGGATGGGTGCGTGGCTTAATTGGTGGATGTGTGGTTGTGTGTGGATGAGTGGATAGATGGGAGGGTGCAGGAATTGATGGAGAGTTGAGATGTATATACAGGTGGGTGGGTGGACAGATGGGAAGGTGGATGAATGGTTGAAAAGATGAGTGGATATATGGAAAGGTGTGTGGGTGAGTGGATGGATGGATGAATAGGGGTGTGGGTGGATGTAAGGTTGTATGTTTGGATGAGTGGGTAGATAGAATGCAGGAATGGATGGACAGATGGGATGTGTGTACATGTGAGTGGATAATGAATAAAAATGTGGATGGTTGTGTGGATTCGTGGGCAGATCTGTAAGCAGTGGATAGATAAGTGGGTACATGGATAGATGGACAGATGGGTGAAAGTGTATATAGGTGGGTGGGTGCATGGATGTACGAACAGGTATGTGGATGAATGAATGAATGAAAAGGTGAGTGGGTTGGTAGGCAGATGGAAAGGTGGGTGAATAGATGGATGAATAAATGGGTGAGTGGATTTTTTGGGTGGATATTTGGTTCTGTGTATGGATGGTAGAAGGGTGCGGGGATGGATGGACAGGTGTGATGTATGTGCAAGTGGGTGGGAGCCAACCTCTGAGAAAGACACTTGAAGCCCCTCAGGATCCAAGTTCCCAAACACCACTCGTCTGTGCAAACTCAATTATCAAAACCAGCTTTCTGGCAAGGCTATGCGTGAGCCAGCCACTCTTACCTCATCTGTGCCATCTTCTCTGCCAGGAGTAGGCCTGCCCTTATGCTCAGGCTGTTTATGACCTCTTCATCTTGAAGCCTCAGTTCAAGCATCACCTTGGAGCCTCTCGGACCAGCCTCCTCAGGCAAAGGGAGATGCTGCCCCTCTCTGTCCCCACCACTTGGACCACTATGTGAACACAGCCCCATAAGGCT
>NW_007227482.1:0-852 GCF_000164805.1 Carlito syrichta
ATTCCATGTCAGTTTCCAAGCCAGTTTCCTCACCTGTAAAATGTAAATAACACAACCAGGTGGTTACTGTGTAAAATAAATAAGAATAGGTGTAAACGTACTTGATAAGCAGCAGTAGATCCATGGATATAATAACAATAAATCCCGAATTAAAGAATTTATTAAAATCTTTATTTATTCATCTCTAAAGAAGAGTACATTTGAAATTCTTACTGGTTAAGAAGTATTCATTCCTACAACTTAATTCTTCACAAACTCTCAGTTCATGAATTCCACGAAGTGTTAACCTAGTGACAAAGCAAAAAAGCTTTGTTGTGGTGAAGCACCATCCAGGCCCAGCAGTTCTAAATGATTCAAATATAATTTCACAAGTAAATGAATATGAATCTAAACAAGCAAACAAAAAAGGTAAGGAAATGTATCTGACAACTTACCTATGAAAAAAAAGGAAAAAGATTACGACTACAATTTATCTCCTAAAGTGAAAAGAACAATATTCAAAACACATCCCAACACAGGTAATTTAGCTAACTTTTAAACTAAAATCTGGCAGAAAAATACTTTTCTTAGTGCCTACATAATAAATACATGGCTAGAATGAAAACAAACACACGTCATACTTCTCCGTTAGAACAAAATGGAACAAGAAATGCTGGAGCTGTCTATCTTCTGGCTCTATAATCATGAAACTCCATGAATAGTTTGAGTCAGGCATTCCAGAGGAAATATCTATTTTCATCACAGTCTCTCTGCAATAAACACTTTTCAAAGTGTTCCAATTCTCATTTAAACCACTTTTAAATTATTAACAACTTCCTTACACCTTACAAATTTTATAGCACTAACAATTTT
>NW_007227483.1:0-938 GCF_000164805.1 Carlito syrichta
TAGTACTCCAGAGCCTAAGGGCTCCACCTACCGCTGGAGGTGTCTTTAGTTAATGGCAGGTGCGGGGTCGAGTTTTCTTTTTTATTTTCTTTCTTAATTTTTTTGTAGAGACAAAGTCTTTCTATGTTGCCTAGACTGCTCTTAAACTCCTGGCCTCAAGCAATCCTCCTGCCTTGGTCTCCCAAAGTGCTGGGATTATAGTCGTGAGCCACCACACCTGGTTGAGTTTTCTTACCTACAACCAGTCTCCAACTTAATATGTCTCAGAACTAAGTCGCTTTTCTTTCCTTTTTTTTTTTTTTTGAGTTGGAGTCGCACTCTGTCACCCAGGCTGGAGTGCAGTGGCATGCTCCACCCTACAGATGAGAAATGTGGAGCACAGAGAGTTTAAGTAACTTGCTCAAGGTCACACAGCAAATGGAGTAGAGCAGCAGTCAGGCTGCAGAGTTTATTCCTTTCCAACCCTGCTACTGAGCTTCTCAACTAGAGAATTAGGCAGAAGATGTAGGTGGCAGGAAAGTGGGAAGGGAACTAGTGATCAGGGAGTGAAGGAGGAACAGAAAATACATAGCAGGATGTATGGGGAAGCAGAAGGAGAAGTGCGCCACCATGCCCGGCTAATTTTTCTATTTATTGTAAAGATGAGATTTCACCATGTCGCTCAGGCTGGTCTCGAACCCCTGAGCTCAGACAATCCTCTCACCTCAGCCTCCCAAAATGCTGGGATTATAGGCATGCTTTTCTTGAGTGAATAGTCTATTTTGGGGGCACACTCTTTGTCATCACTAAAGGATTCTTCCCCTTTCCTCAAACCTTCGGCTTCCCCAAACATCCTGCTATGTGTTTTCTGTTTCTCCTCCACTCCCTGATCACTACTTCCCTTCCCATTTTCCTGCCACCTACATCTTCCACCTAACTCTAGTTGAGAAGCTCAGTAG
>NW_007227484.1:0-736 GCF_000164805.1 Carlito syrichta
GAGTTACATTCAGGAATCTGCGAGTACCAAAAGAAATAAGAAAGGGCTAGATCATAATGAAAGGCCTCATTACACTCAGAGAGCATGAACTTGATTTTGATTATGTGTGGCAGCTACTGATTCTAAGAATAGGAGGATGGACTGGAAGAAGGCAAGACTGCTTAGAAAGACTAGTGAGTGCAGATCCAACACTGCTTACAACAAATGATCAGGGCTATGACAACAGTAACAAGTTAGGGAGGAAGAGTTGATGCCAGAGAGGGTTCAATGACAAAACTGTCAGGACAAACATTTCTTTTTCTCCCTATACCTGGGCAATTACTACCAAGGTTCTTAATGTGGGGAAGGATGATGCCACTAACATAAATTAGAAATAGGTGCAAAAAGAGCTTAGGCTTTTTAAAGCAAACATTTCTTAAATAATTATTTGGGAAAGATCAAAACACAGTTAAGACTCACTACTCACGGAGCTCAATTTTTTTTTTTTTTTTGGAGGGCCTCTTTACCTGTCTTATACCTGAAAGGAAGTGTTCACTGAATATTTTAAGCGCCTCTGTGAGTAGCTCTTTGTAATGTATATTTGCATTAAGTTGCAAAATAACTTAAGGAAGTGATTATCCCACCTTTTCTTGTCACTGTAACAATAAGGGACATAGCTTTAAAAAAAGTTTCTTTTTTATAAACACTGGAACAAGGTATTTAAGCTAAACAAAAAAGCCTTCTGAAATAAATGATA
>NW_007227485.1:0-753 GCF_000164805.1 Carlito syrichta
TTGATGCCAGAGAGGGTTCAATGACAAAACTGTCAGGACAAACATTTCTTTTTCTCCCTATACCTGGGCAATTACTACCAAGGTTCTTAATGTGGGGAAGGATGATGCCACTAACATAAATTAGAAATAGGTGCAAAAAGAGCTTAGGCCATTTAAAGCAAACATTTCTTAAATAATTATTTGGGAAAGATCAAAACACAGTTAAGACTCACTACTCACGGAGCTCAATTTTTTTTTTTTTTTGGAGGGCCTCTTTACCTGTCTTATACCTGAAAGGAAGTGTTCACTGAATATTTTAAGCGCCTCTGTGAGTAGCTCTTTGTAATGTATATTTGCATTAAGTTGCAAAATAACTTAAGGAAGTGATTATCCCACCTTTTCTTGTCACTGTAACAATAAAGGACATAGCTTTAAAAAAAGTTCTTTTTATAAAACACTGGAACAAGGTATTTAAGCTAAACAAAAAAGCCTTCTGAAATAAATGATAATTCATATTACAAAATATGTAGGTATAATATTATGAACAAACAGTAAAAGATTATGGGGAAGACACAACCTCTTTACCATATGAATCACAGATCACACTTTTATTTTTATTTTTTTTTAAAGAAAAACCCTACATTTATAAATACTGGAGGCAATTTGAATACGGTAAAATATGGTATGACACACTTATGTAAAAATAAACCATTAGAAATACATATTATTGTTCACATGCAAGTTGAGTGATGTGAAAGGAAATGCTAATTATAC
>NW_007227486.1:0-795 GCF_000164805.1 Carlito syrichta
CCAGAGAAGCTCCAAGACAAGCAAAGTGGCATATTTTCCCCTACAGTCTTCATTGTCTCCCAGATAGCCTTCTCCACTGTAATCTGCTAACAGACCCCAAATAACACTCATAGAGATTCCCCACAGTCTGGTTTTTAAGGATACTTTTCTAAAGGAATGAGTTGAAGTGCTATTAATTATTCACGAATTAGGGAGAATCCGTTCTATCAGATTGCTTGCTTCCCAAAGCTCCGTGACATAAATGGCTCTGAAAGAACAGATGTGCTCAAACAAGGAGCAGAAAAGGGAACACATTTGAGGCCAGGAACACCTGGATGGGGAAAATCCTCTTGGGGAAGAAGAGCAGGCTATCTAGGGCCACTCTGGAACACTAAACACTCACATGGTTTAGGAACAGAGGCTCAAGAGATGAGACTTGGGTTCTGGAAAGAGAGCTGGAAGATGGCAAACATTCAACTTCTGAACTTTAAACGGGTGCTGGGTTTCATCGGTCGTCTCCCAAACTGGCAGAGAATAAAAACTGATTATACTCAGTGTTAGTGGGTAGAGAGGGAAACAGGCACTTTCTTATGTTGCTCATGGGAGGCTAAGTTTGTACGTGTTTTTGGAAGACAAAATGCCAGCCGGGCTCGGTGGCTCAGCCTGTAATCCCGCGCCTTGAGAGGCTGAGGTGAGTGGATGGCCTGAGCCCGCGGGTTCGAGACCCGTCTGGGCAGGGAGACCTCATCTCTACAATAAATCAAAAAATCAGCCGGGCGTGGTAGTGCATGCCTGTAATTCCAGCTACTTGGAAGG
>NW_007227487.1:0-884 GCF_000164805.1 Carlito syrichta
AGGCTGCAGTGACCATGAGCATGCCACTGCACTCCAGCCTGGGCGACAGAGTGAGACTCCCACTCAACAACAACAAAAAATGTACTGTTACCTATCTTGAGCCAGGCGCTGTTGTGAGTGCTGGGCACACAAGAATGAAAAACACAAGCAAAATCTCTACTGCAGCTGACAATGTAGGGGAAGACACAGATAATGCATGAGATATGTAAGGAAAATGTACAGTTCATGGGAAGGGGAAGAAAATAAAACAAAGCAGTGAAGCAGGATTGAAAATGTAGGAATGTTGCAATTTCAGATGGGTGGCCAGAAGGAAGCATGAATTTTGAGTAACCCTGAAGAAGTAAGAAAGCACACCTTGTGGGTGTCTGGAAGACAAGTACTTCACACAGACTGGGCAGTAATTCCAAGGTTTTTCGGCCCCAAGACCACCAAGAAGGCCATGTGACTGCTACAGAAGTAGAACAGATGATAGAGGAGATACGGTTGGAGAGGTAACACAGGCCAGCTAGAGGGGGTCTTGATGGTCACCATGAGGACTCAGGCTTGTCCCCCGAGAGAGGAGTCCCTGTTTTTAAGCAGGGAAGAATGGAATTTTGACATACGTTCTAGTAGGATCAGTCCAGTTGCTACGAGAGAAGTTCCAGGAAGTTGTCAGATTCTGAATTTTTTTTTTTTTTTGAGTTGGAGTCTCACTCCGTCGCCCAGGCTAGAGTGCACAGCCTTGACCTTATGGGCTCAGGTGATCCTTCTGCCTCAGCCTTACAAGTAGCTGAAACTACAGGCATGTGCTACCATGCCGGGCTAATTTTTTTATTTATTGTAGCGATGATGGATTGCTAACTTGCCCAGGCTGGTCTCGAACCCCTGAACTCAGGCAATCCTCT
>NW_007227488.1:0-1660 GCF_000164805.1 Carlito syrichta
TGTGTGTGTGTGTGTGTGTGTGTGTGTGTGTGTGTGTGTGTGTGTGTGTATACACAATGTTTTCTTTATCCATTTATCCCTGACGGACACTTAGGTTGATGCCATCTCCTGGCGGTTATGAACAGTCCAGCATACATTTTCTTTGGGTGTATATACCCACTAATTGGATTGCTAAATTATATGATTGTTCTATTTTAAAATTTTTGAGGACCCTCCACAGTGTTTTCCATAATGGATTTACTAGTTTGCATCTCTACCTACAGTGGAAGGGTTCTATTTTCTTCACATCCTTGTCAACATTTCTCATCTACTGTCTTTTTGATAATAGTCAATCTAACTAAATTGAGATGGTACGTTAATGTGATTTTGATGTGCAATTCCCTGATGATTAGTGATGCTAAGCATTTTTAAAAATATGCCTCTTGGTCATGTGTAAGTCTAGTTTTGAGAAGAGTTTATTCAGATCTTTGGCTCACATTAAAGTAAGATTTTTTTCTTTTGCTGTTGAGTTTCTTATATATTAGGATTATTGACATGTTTTCATATGTATAGGATGTACAGTTTGCAGATGTTTTCTCCCATTCTGTAAGTTGTCTCTTCACTGTATTATTTTTATTAAAAATATAACAATATGACATTTTAATGGTATTCAGAAGTAAATATAACTGACATTTAGAGTTGAAAATTTTAAAAATAAAATGAGAGTTGTTCAAGTCTTGTGAAAAAAGAAAAAAAGAAAGCAAGAAAGTCTCCTTGCATTGAATTGACAAAAATCTAGGCCTCTGAATTGGAGTCCTTTATTGTGTACAAAATAAACACAAAAATATTTTCAAAAAATCATTTTATCCAAGAGTTTTTATTTTTTAAATAGAAAAAAATAATCAAGTAACTAATGCTTACTCTTTAAGGATTTGTAGATTAGAATAGTCAAGTGTTTTATATAAAATAATTATTTAATTTGCTTTTTTTCTCTCTCATATACAACTGTATTGTTTATAAAGTAGCCCTCAATGAGGAAAACTATAAAGCCACTATGGAAGACCCTCAATTAGAACATTCCAGTTATTATTAGAGCATTCAATAATATTCTCTCCACAAATATTAGTGCTTGCTGTCCTATTTTTACCAATATTACACTTCCTTTTTTATATTTCCAAGTTCATCAGTACTAAGTATGAGTATGTCTATTATATACAAAACACTATATTAAAAATGTAGATGCTATAGTGATCAATTCAATACATATGCTGATCTGAGAGAGCATATGGTCTATTTAGTATTGTTACTTTATCTCATAGTTAGCCAGTAAGCACACTTGCTCAGCCAGGTATGTACAGCTAATGCTCATTCAGATTGGTGACTGCTCCATACTCGTTGTATATTTTAGCAGTCATCTTGAGGAGAGGCTCTCATAACCACAGATGCAAAGAAGAATTATGTTAAAAATGTATAAGCAGAAGGGAAAATTACATGCCTTGGAATTTCAGCATTGGAAAGCATTGCTTTATCTGTAGGAGAGATGGAGGGCATGGTTTTGTGAAAGAGGTTACAAGTAGTGACTGATTAGAAAGATGGACATGTCTAGATGTGTGATAAAAGAGTTGAAGTTTAGCTTGAGGAAACAATATGAGAAAAGACACAGATGGAAAAAAGATTGGGG
>NW_007227489.1:0-1787 GCF_000164805.1 Carlito syrichta
CTGTGCTATAACCAAATCTATATTAATTTTCATAATTCCATATAGGCAATATAATTAAATATTCTTTACAGCCGTCTTTTTAGATGGTCTTTTGCTTTTCCTTGTCTTTTAGTGTCAAGGGAATTTAGTTTATGATTTCTTCAATATTCACTTTGGAAGAAGATAAAATCAGAGAAGGGAGTTGGGTAAAAAGCACATCAAGTGTGTCTTCATTGATCAGATGAATGTAAAAATTATTTCTAGGTGTCCTTGTTTATTACATATATATTATTTAAATGGGAGACTATCAGTATTAAACTACCTGTTCAGATTTATTTGCTCTTTGAATAACTCTCTTATTTAGTAAGGTTATACTATGTCACATTTGGTTCATTTTCTTTTGATCATTGAGATGTCTGTGTTTAATGATCTAAAACTCGAGTAGGTCAATAAAATGAAGAGATTAACAGTCTGTTCTCACCAGGCTTAGAATACGTTTTACCCTGGGGAACAAAAGTCATTTTTTAAAAAGATTTTTGATCAACTTAAAAGGTAAGGAAATAGGAATAACATGGCAAAACTGAAAAAGCTGAGAAATCAGCACGTTTTTCAGCATTTTATTTGTTAGGTGAAGATATGTGGATCTGTGTATGTATAGTTAAGAGATTTAGTTACAAAAGTAAAACTAAATTTTACCGTTTATAAATTCAGGAACACAAAAAGCTTCAGATTTTAAACTATTTAATATTCAATATGTTTTTGAAAATATATAACAAGGAAAACTAGTAGGTATGACAAAACATTGGAATGTCATGGGATAAACAAATGGGAAAAGCAGACATGCTAGCTTATAATTGGTCACATATTATGGTCACATATTTTAGTGAATAACAATGAATTTGTAGTTTTGAAATAGCTTTATCTTGACTCATCACTTTTTAGTTTCTGTGATTTTTAGCAAATGACTCAACTTCTCAGAAAATGTTTTTCTTTCTTTACAGGGATATTGATATAGGCTTGTCCCTTTAACCTTTCAGTGGTTTTGAGAACCAAATGGTATGGCAAAGATGCTTTGTAGACAGCAGTTTTCTACAAATGTAATATAATTTGCTCTATTACAAAATATTGTTAGATACATTTAAAGAGTCTTTGTGCTGGGTCAGGGAGTAGGCAGAGAGATCATAGTGGAATCATTTCCTTCATCTGAATAAAATACAGGACTTTCAAATATTTGTCTCCCATCACTCACCCTGTACACCTAAGAGCATAGTCCATGCTTTCATTATTTATTTTTAATAAATATTTTATTTTTTGTAGTTTAATTCTTAGTAAAGTCAAATTTGCTTATTTGTTTAATTGTATATGTAATTTAAGAACTAAAGACGGGGCTTTTGCAAAATTATGCTATTTAAATAAATTCATTTAAGTTGAAGAGGGAGGTACCTTTTTTTGTTTTGAGTCTGAGTCTTACCCTGTCACCCAGATTGGAGTGCAATGGTGCAATCATGGCTCACTGCAGCTTTGACCTCCTGGGTTCAGGCAATCCTCCTTCCTCAGTCCCCAAGTAGCTGGGACTACAGGCGTGCACCACCATGCCCAGCTAATTTTCTAATTTTTTTGGTAGAGAACGAGGTCTTGGTATGTTAGCCAGGTTGGTCTTGAACTCCTGGGCTCAACAGATCCTCCCACCTTGGCCTCCCAAAGTGCTGGGATTACAAGTGTGAGTCACAGCACCAGGCCAAAAGGGAAATATAATATGGTTTTAAGGCTGACTTTAATGCTTGGGAATATAATATGGTTTTAAGGCT
>NW_007227490.1:0-824 GCF_000164805.1 Carlito syrichta
GGAAATGAAAAAAGAACATAAAGAAAAAATTTCAAATGATGTTAATTACTATTAAGGATATGTGAGGATGAGTTTAAATTAACAGGACAAATAATTTCTCATTATTAAAGGTTAGAAATACAGGTATCTAATGTTCCTGTGATTGTAGGAAATAAAGCATTCTCATCTACAAATATTGAGAAAACAGACTGATGAAGACTGTCTCTACACTCGAGAGAATTCTATAATTATGACTCAGAATTCAAGTTTTGTATACCCTATGCCCGACCAATAGGAAATTATTTCAACAAAGTAATTGGACAAAATTTAAACTAATGTACATATAAGCATGTTCATTGCAGCTAATGTAAATGTCTATTAAATAAGAAATTATGGATAATCGTGTGGACATTAAACCAAGGAGGGTAAAGCTATGTAACCAAACCAGAATGAATGATTTATAACTCATTGTAAGGAAAAAGCAAATTATAGCCCCACTTAAAAAAGGAAACTACTGGCATATGAGTTTATGTATGCACAACTCCCAAACAATGTACACAGAACGCTTAGTGGGGAATAGAATTAGGAGGAGAAAAAGCAGTGAAGAAGTAAAAGTACACATTTCTATGTCCTTTAAATCTTAGAAAAATATATTTTATATGAATCAAATTTTAATTTTTACCCTGTGGTAAGTGAAATCTATCAATGTTCCTGATGGACACTTATAGGAGTACTTTTCTAAAGTTGTCTGTGAATCAGAGTACCTAATTATAGCCATGTCTTTAAGAGCAAAGAAACATCATTTCTCTCTTGGACTATTATGAGAGTCTGTTGGTTTTATTTGC
>NW_007227491.1:0-2047 GCF_000164805.1 Carlito syrichta
TCAAGTAATCTTTTTGCCTCTGACTCCCAATGTGCTAGGATTGCAGGTGTTAGCCACCATGCCTGTCTAGGATCAACATCCTTTATGAACACAGATGTAAGCATCCTCAACAAAATTTTAGCAAACTAAATTCAACAGCACATAAACAACATACACTACAACCAAGTGGGTTTTATCCCAGGGATGCAAGAGTTGTTCAACATATGCAAGTCAGTAGATGTGACCCACTACATTAAAAACAAAATTTAAAGGAAAAATTATATGATTACCTCAATAGATGCAGGAAAAGCATTTTATAAAATTCAACATCCCTTCATGACAAAACCCACACAAAAATAGGCACAGAGGGAACATTCCTCAAAATAATAAAAGCTATATATGACAAACTCACGGCCAATATCATTCTGAACAGAGGAAAGTTAAGCACCTTTCCCCTCAGAAATGAAACAAGGCAAGGGTGCCCACCGTCACCACTATTCAACATAGTATTGAAAGTCCTACCCAGAGCAATCATACAACAAAAAATAATTAAGCATATCCAAATTGGAAAAGAAGAAATCAAACTATCTCTAACAATATGATCTTATACCTATAGAACTCCTGGACTTGGTAAATAATTTTGGTAAAACTTCAGGATACAAAATTAACACACACGCAAATCAATAGCACACTATCCACTGGTAGTGACCAAGCTCAGATCAAGAACTCAATTCAAGAACTCAATTCAATTTACAGAAGCATCCAAAAAGCTAAAATACTTAGGAATATGTTTAACCAAGGAAGTTAAAGATCTCTACAAAGAAAACTATAAAACTCTGATGAAAGAAATTACAAAGGATACAAACAAGTGAAGAAACACCCCATGCTCATGGATTCAAAGAATCAGCATTATTCATATGACCACATTACCCAAAGTAATCTACAGATTCAATGCAATCCTTATCAAACTACCAGCATCATTTTTCACAAAACTAGAAAAAAAAGATTCTAAAATTCATATGGAACCAAAAAGAGCCAGAATAGCCAAAGCAATCCTAAGCAAAAAAGAATAAACCTAGAGGCATCACATTACATTAATTCAAATTATAATACAAGTCTATAGTAACCAAGACAGCATGGTACTGGTACAAGAGCAGACACATGGACCAATGGGAAAGAATAGAGAATTCAGAAATAAACCCAAATGCCCACAACCAACTGATCTTTGACAAAGCAGACAAAAACATAAAATAAATTCTAAAAACAACATACATTGGAGAAAGGACATCTAAAATCATAAAAATTCTAGAGGAAATACTGTTATGGACATCAACCTCAGCAAAAAAAAATTTATGACTAAAACCCCAAAATGTAACTAAAACAAAAGTAAATAAGAGTGAGACTTTTGAAACTAAAAATCTTCTACACAGCAAAAGAAATAATAAATAGAGCAAATAAATAACCTAAAGAATGGGAGAAGATATTCATAAACTATATGTCTGACAAAGGACTAATATCCAGAATCTACAAAGAATTCAAACAAATCAGTAAGAAAAAGCAAATGACATACACAGACATGTCTCAAGAAAAGATATACAAATGACTAACAAACATATGAAAAAATGTTCAGCAACACTCATATCAGCCACAATGAGATACTACCTTAGACCAGTCAGAATGACCATTATTAAAAACCAATAAAACAATAGATGCTGGTATGGATGCAGAGAAAAGGGATCACTTACTGTTGGTGGGAGTGTAAATTAGTGCAACCTCTACGAAAAGTGGTATGGAGATTGTTCAAAGCACTGAAAGTAGATCTATCATTTGACCCAGCCATCCCACTACTAGGTATCTACCCTAAGGAACAGAGGTCGTTATACAACAAAGACACCTGCACCGCATGTTCATCGCAGCACAATTCACAAATGCAAAGATGTGGAATCAACCTAAATGTCATGGAATACTACACAGTCATAAAAAGAATGAAACCATGTCCTTTGCCCCAGCATGGATGGAGCTGGAGAGTATCATCCTACGTGAACTGACCCAGAAACAGAAAACCAAA
>NW_007227492.1:0-1143 GCF_000164805.1 Carlito syrichta
TGTTTGTTGATCAGTCTCTGACCAAAAAAAATATATATATATGTTGAATAAATGCTAACAGTATGGGTTTATTTGAAAGACAAAATAGGCATGGAGTTCACGTTCAGTGTACCCAATACCATTTCAGGAGCATTCATCTAATAGACCAATGAGAAAGAGAAAAGCTCAAGGGAACCCCTTAAGTCATCACTATTGAATTAAATAACATCACTGTTATAAAAAGTGCCCATCTCTGTTGCTGTTCTGGGTATTAATACCACTCCAAAGGGAGCCACTGAGTTCTCTCCAAGAAGAATCAACTCATCCTTTTGCAACACTTAATTCCATACCAAAACTCATTTAGAAATTATATAAAGAAAGTAATAACAGCTTTGCAGGATGGAAAGACATTGAAAAATCAAATCACTGGCACTGAAACCTCCTTCACAGTTTCTGTTAATAAAGAAGTCAGAAGCTTTACTGCAACTCTTTTTCAAACGTTATGAATATTATATCTTCCCTAATGAACAAAGAGAAGACACTTCAATTCTACCCACAACGTCACTCTGAAAGTAAACAATAACAAAGGAGACAGAGGAATGTATTTTTCCTGAGAGGACAAAAGAAAAGTTGCCATAAAACAACAATGACAATAATAATAATAATGTCTATTGAATAACTACATAAGCAAAGCATTGTGTGCCTTCATTTCATCCCCACCAAAGTCTTATACTATGAACTTATTTGTTCCCGCTTTTCTGAAGGAAATGCCAACTCTTCTGTGGTAACTGTTTTGGTTAGGCTAAGGAATTCTACTGCCTGATAAACTCCCAAATCCCTGCAGCTTAACGCAAGAAAAATGTATTTCTATCTCATATCCCAGTCCAATGTAGGCATATTGGTTGAGCAATTTTCCACACAGTCGGGCAGAGATTCTGGCTATTTTCATCTTGTAATATTGGCAAATCCTACCGCCCTAGAGTTGATAAGTCACATCACTGCCACACATGTTCCATTGGCCAAAAGTCAGTCACGTGCTCACATCTAATAAAAGGAAGTCCAGGAAATTAGGCAGGGTACCCAAAGAAAATAAGAGGGGTAGGCTCATTGTACACCTAACCCTTAACTGTACCCCACAAAACCATAATAAAAAATAATGATTAA
>NW_007227493.1:0-788 GCF_000164805.1 Carlito syrichta
AGACACTTCAATTCTACCCACAACGTCACTCTGAAAGTAAACAAAAAAAAAGGAGACAGAGGAATGTATTTTTCCTGAGAGGACAAAAGAAAAGTTGCCATAAAACAACAATGACAATAATAATAATAATGTCTATTGAATAACTACATAAGCAAAGCATTGTGTGCCTTCATTTCATCCCCACCAAAGTCTTATACTATGAACTTATTTGTTCCCGCTTTTCTGAAGGAAATGCCAACTCTTCTGTGGTAACTGTTTTGGTTAGGCTAAGGAATTCTACTGCCTGATAAACTCCCAAATCCCTGCAGCTTAACGCAAGAAAAATGTATTTCTATCTCATATCCCAGTCCAATGTAGGCATATTGGTTGAGCAATTTTCCACACAGTCGGGCAGAGATTCTGGCTATTTTCATCTTGTAATATTGGCAAATCCTACCGCCCTAGAGTTGATAAGTCACATCACTGCCACACATGTTCCATTGGCCAAAAGTCAGTCACGTGCTCACATCTAATAAAAGGAAGTCCAGGAAATTAGGCAGGGTACCCAAAGAAAATAAGAGGGGTAGGCTCATTGTACACCTAACCCTTAACTGTACCCCACAAAACCATAATAAAAAATAATGATTAATGAAAAAAAAAAAAGGGGTAGGCACCTGCTTCTGGCATCAAATAATTTGTCTATGGTAACAGAGTTAGTGTATTGCAGAGGTGGGGCCTTGATCAATACGACGTAGTATGGTAATGAACACAAACAGCACAATTGTTCCCCTCATGGAAATGATGGCCTC
>NW_007227494.1:0-885 GCF_000164805.1 Carlito syrichta
TTACATTCTATGCATCACACATGGAACATATGCCCATATGATGACATTCTTGCACATAAATCAAGTGTGAACAAATTCCAAAAGGTTTAAATAATACCATGCATCTTCTCAGATCACAGTAAAATAAAAATAAATATTGCCACCAAGATATCCTCAAAACACACAAAGACATACAGCTAAACAGCATGTTGCCGAATGACTTCAGAGTTAACACAGAAATCAATACAGAAATAAAAGACTCACGGAAACAAACAAAAACAAAAACTTATCTCACCAGAATCTCTGGGATGCCCTGAAAGCAGTTTGGAGAGAAAAATCCATAGCATTGCACATACACATCAAGAAAATAGAAAAATCACAAGTAAAAAGCTTAACATCACATCTAAGGGAGCTAGAATGACATCATCTAAATCCTAATTTCATCCAGATCACTAAGATAAAGTCACAATTGCAGGATGCAGAAGACAAAATCATAGAAAGAATCATCAAGACAAAAAGCTAGTTCTTTGAAATGATAAATAAGATTGACAGCTGGGCTTGGTGGCTCAGCCTGTAATCCCGCGCCTTTGGGAAGCTGAGGTGAGTGGATTGCCTGAGCCCGTGGGTTCGAGACCTGCCTGGGCAGTGAGACCTCATCTCTACAATAAATCAAAAAATCAGCCGGGCGTGGTAGCGCACGCCTGTAATTCCGGCTACTTGGAAAGCTGAGGCGGAAGGATCACCGGAGCCCAGCAGTCGAGGCTGCGGTGACCAGGAGTGGCCACTGCACTCCAGTCTGGGTGACAGAGTGAGACTCCAACTCAAAAAAAAAAATAAGATTGACAGACCCCTGTCAGACTGATAAAAGAGAGAAGGAGGGAGAGCAAAGAGAGAATGCCCAAATAA
>NW_007227495.1:0-788 GCF_000164805.1 Carlito syrichta
CCTGGAAACAAATGAAAATGAAGAAATATCTTACCAAAATCTCTGGGAAGCCTTAAAAGCAGTAGTAAGGGGGAATTCATATCTTTACAAACACATCTGAAGAAAATGGAAAGATCATAAGTTAACAGCCTAACAAGTCACCTAAGGAAGCTGGAAATCCAAGACTACCAAAACCTTACCTTCAGCAGAAGAATCCACATCACCAAAATAAAAGCCCAAATCCAGGACATTAAAGACAAAAAGATAATACAAAAAAAAATGTGAAGCAAAAAGCTGGTTCTTTGAAAGGATAAATAAGATAGATGGTCCCCTAGCCAAACTAACCAAGAAAAAGAAAGAAAAAGTCCAAATAAACTCAATCAGAAACACAAAAGATGAAGTCACAACTGACCCAGAAGAAATTAAAAAGATTATCAGAGACCACTATGTACAATTGAATGGAAACAAACTAGAAACTTAAAGGAATGGAGGACTTTCTGACATTACACAAACTCCCTAGGTTGAAACAAGAAGACACGGAGACACTACGTAGACCAATAACAATTAAGGAAATTGATTATGTCATAAGAAAACTACTGACAAAAGAAAGCCCTGAACTAGATGACTTTCCAGCAGAATACTACAAAACATACAGGGAGGAACTCAAACCAATCCTATTGAAAGTATTTCAGGTGATTGAGAAAGAGAGAACTCTCCCCAAATCATTTTATAAAGCTAACATCATATTAATACCCAAGTCAGGTAAAGACCCAACAAAGAAAGAGAACTACAGGCCAATATCTTTGATG
>NW_007227496.1:0-687 GCF_000164805.1 Carlito syrichta
AAGTTAACAGCCTAACAAGTCACCTAAGGAAGCTGGAAATCCAAGACTACCAAAACCTTACCTTCAGCAGAAGAATCCACATCACCAAAATAAAAGCCCAAATCCAGGACATTAAAGACAAAAAGATAATACAAAAAAAAATGTGAAGCAAAAAGCTGGTTCTTTGAAAGGATAAATAAGATAGATGGTCCCCTAGCCAAACTAACCAAGAAAAAGAAAGAAAAAGTCCAAATAAACTCAATCAGAAACACAAAAGATGAAGTCACAACTGACCCAGAAGAAATTAAAAAGATTATCAGAGACCACTATGTACAATTGAATGGAAACAAACTAGAAACTTAAAGGAATGGAGGACTTTCTGACATTACACAAACTCCCTAGGTTGAAACAAGAAGACACGGAGACACTACGTAGACCAATAACAATTAAGGAAATTGATTATGTCATAAGAAAACTACTGACAAAAGAAAGCCCTGAACTAGATGACTTTCCAGCAGAATACTACAAAACATACAGGGAGGAACTCAAACCAATCCTATTGAAAGTATTTCAGGTGATTGAGAAAGAGAGAACTCTCCCCAAATCATTTTATAAAGCTAACATCATATTAATACCCAAGTCAGGTAAAGACCCAACAAAGAAAGAGAACTACAGGCCAATATCTTTGATGAAAATAGATGCTAAAAT
>NW_007227497.1:0-687 GCF_000164805.1 Carlito syrichta
ACCTGCTGGGCTCTGGCGATCCTTCCGCCTCAGCCTTCCAAGTAGCTGGAATTACAGGTGCGCGCTACCATGCCTGGTTAATTTTTTTATTTATTGTAGAGATGAGGTCTTGCCAAGTTGCCCAGGCGGGTCTCGAACCCGCGGGCTCAGGCAGTCCACTCACCTCAGCCTCCCAAGGCACGGGATTACAGGCTGAGCCACTGAGACCGGCTATACTGTAGTCTTACTGAGTGCCAGATATTTACTGCCTTTGGCTCTGGGAATGCAGCATGAGCAAGGCAAGTCCCTGCTCTGCTGGAGCTTACATTGGATTGGTGCAGATTTTGGTATCATTGCTTCCCTTTAAGCCTTTCCTTCTACAGTTCTGGATAAGATGTCATGAATTTGCGAGTGAGGGTGTTCGCCTTTCTCCTGGAGCACACTCACTGCCTAGGCTCTGTCCTAGAGCACAGCTCACCCTCAGGTCCACAGCCAATCTGTCACCTGATCATCTCCAAAAGAGAAGGCCAGGAGAAGGCAGCATCTGGCTGACTGAATTCTTCTGAAAATGGGACTTTCCTTTTGTCTGGGAGGGGCAGTAGCTGATCACAGAGCAAGGGGTGCTTGACTTTATAAGAGAAAGAAGGCCTCATTGTGTGTTGTTGTTGGAACAGGTCCGAGACTTCAGTACAATTCATTGGACAGGGC
>NW_007227498.1:0-3776 GCF_000164805.1 Carlito syrichta
ATCTGACTCCCTAGTTATCCTGCTAGTTAAGTCAGCTGGCTAAACAGCTGGCTAGCTAGATAAATCATCTACTTAATTCAGCAGGATAGCCAGCTGGCTAGCTATGTAGCAAGCTAGTTAATTTAACTGGCTAGATAGCAGGCCAGCTGGTTAAGACAGCTAGTTAAGTAAGCTGGATAGCCAGCTGGCTGTCTAGTTAGTGAACTAGTTAAGTCAGTTGCCTAGCCAGCTGGTTAGCTAATTAAGTCAGCTAGTTAAGGCAGTTGGCTATCCAGGTGGCTAGAGATCTAGAGCACTAGTTAAATCAGCTGGCTATCCAACTGGGTATCTAGTTAAGTCAGACAGTTTAGTCACCTGGCTGTGAGCTACCTAGCTCGTTAATCAACTATTTAAGTCAGTTAGCTAACCAGCTGGATAGCTAGTTAAGTCACCTCGTTAAGACAGCTTGCTAGCCATCTCCCTAGCTAGTTAAAAATCTAGTTAATTCAGACGGCTAGACAGCAGGCTAGCTAGTTATTTCAGCTAGTTTAGTCAGCAGGATAGCTAGGTAGCTAGCAAGTTAAGTCAGCTAGTTATGTCAGTTAGATAGCTTGTTAAGTCAGCTAGTTAAATTGGCCTTATAGCAAGATAATTAGCTAGATAGCTAGCTAGTTATTTCAGCTAGTAAATTCAGCAGGCTAGCTAGCTAGCTAGCTATTTACATCCGCTAGTTAAGTCAGTTGGCTAGCTAGTTAAGTCAGCTAGTTAATTCTGCTGCCTGGCCAGCTGCCTAGTTGGCTATCTAGCTAGTTAAGTCAGCTGGCTAGCCAGCTGGCTAGCTAGTCAAGTCACCTAGTTAACTCAGCTTTCGAGCCCACTTGTTAGCTAGGTAGCTAGGTAGTTAAGTCAGTTGGTAAGACTGCAGGATACATAGGTAGCTATCTAGTTAAGTCAGTTGGCTATCTACCTGGCTAACTAGAAATTTCAGCTAGTTAAATCAGCTGACTAGCCAGCTGGCTATGTACTTATGTCAGCTTGTTGAGTCAGCTGACTAGCCAACTGGCTAGCTGGTTAAGTCAGGTAGTTAATTCAATTGGCTAGACAACTGGCTAGCTAGGTAGCTTGCTAGTTAAGTCAACTGACTAGCCACCTGACTCGGTAGGTAGCTAGCTAATTATGTCAGTTGGCTAGCTGGCTGTCTAGCTAGTTAAGTCAGCGAGTTAAGTGAGCTGGCTATCTAGCTGGCTAGCTAAGTGGCTAGCTAGTAAGCCAGTTGACTAGCTGGATGTCTATCTAGTTAAGTCAGCTAGTTATGTCAGCTGGTTAGACGGCTTGCTAGCTAGATGGCTGGCAAGTTAAGCCACCTTGTCAACAGGCTGGTCAAGTAGGTGGCCAGCTATTTATGCCAACTGTCTAGCTGACTTACCAGCAGTGTGTCTGGCTAGATAAGCCGACTGGCTATCCCAATGTCCAGCCTGCTGGCTGGCTATTTATACCAGTTGGCTAGCCAGATGGTGATCCCACTAGCTATCTAGCCAGTTGCCTAGCCAGCTAGTCAGGTAGCTAGCTAGTTAAGACTTGTGTCCAGCCGTGTAACCAACCATGTAGCTAGCTAGTTAAATCAGCAGGCTTACCAGCTAGCCAGTCAACTACCTAGTCAGCTAGTTAAGTCAGCTAGATAGCCAGCTTGCAAGTTAAGTGAGCTAGCAAGTCAGTTAACTATTCAGGTACCTAGTTAATTCAGACAGTTAGTCAGGTTCCTAGTCAGTTAGCAAGTTAAGTCAGCTACCTAGTGAGCTAGATAGTTTAGTCAGCTAACAAATCAGCTAGTTACTTAGCTAACTAGTTGGTTAGAAATTCAGCTAGCTGGTGAGCTGACTAGTGGGCTCCCTCACATACCATCAGGTCAGCTAACTAGTAGGCTCAATTGCCTGTCAACCAGTCAGCAGACTAGTTGTATTACACGCCAGGCAATAGGTCAAACTTGGCATGCTCGCAGGCTAACAGGTCTGCTAAATAGTTGGCTCACTCGCCAGCCTACTAGTTAAGTCAGTTCACTGGTTGGCTCACTAGTCAGCTGACTAGTTATGGCATCGCATGCATTGGCTCACTTGCCAGCAGACTAGTTAATTCAGTTGACCAGTCGGCATTCTCACCAGACAACTAGTTATGTCAGCTCACTTGTCTGCCAACTCGCTGGCTGACTAGTTAAGTCAGTTAAACTTTCGGCCTACTACCCGGCCATCTAGTTAAGTCAGCTAACCAATTGACTGACTAGTAGGCTAATTTGTCAGCCAACAAGTTAGGTCAGCTAAATAGACTCCCAACAAATTATGTCAGCTAATTAGTCGGCCAACTAGTCGGTCGACTAATTAGGTGAGCAAAGTACCCAGCGAAATACTAACCGGAACTAACTATGGGGCCAAATCGTCAGCCAACTATTTAACAAAACTAAATCGTCAGCCAATAAGTCAGTCAACTTGTTAATCCAGCTAACAAGTTGGCCGAGTAGTCAGTCAATGTGTTAAACCAGGTAGCTAGATGGCCGACTAATCAGCCAACAAGTTAAGTCACATAGCTAACTCGTGAACCAACTAGGTGTCAGCTATTTAACTCGTTTACCAACTAGTTAAAACAGTTATCTAACTCACTAACCAACTCATTAATTTAGCTAGCTATTTTGTTAGCCAACTAGTTAAGTCAGCTACATAAGCGAGCTAGCTAGCTAGCTAGCAAGCTAAGTTAGCTAAGTCACCTAGTTGACTAGTTAGCTAACTATTTATGTTAGCTACTTGTCTGCTACCTAAAGAGTTAGCTAATTAATTAAATCTGCCCATTATTCAGCTAAATAGTTAGCTAACTATGTAATTCACGTAGTTAATTCAGCTAGCTAACTAGTTAAGTCAGCCAATCAAATCAGTGAGCTAAGTAGTTAAGTCAACTAGTTAAGTCAGCTAGATGAGTCAGCTTCTAATTTAGTCAGCTTGTTAAGACAGCTAGCTAGCTATTTAGCTAAAGTTTTAAGTGAGCAGGTTGAGTCAGGTAGTTAGCTAGTTAGCAAATGGATTGAGTCAGCTGGTTGAGTAGGCTAGCTAGATAGTTAGCTAACGAGTTAATTCAGCTGGATGGTCAGCTAGCTAACTAGATAGCTAACGAGTTAAGTCAGCTGGATGAGTCAGCTAGCCTGCTAAGCTAATGAGATAAGTCAGATGATTAATTCACCTAGCTAGCACATTAGATAACGATTAAGATAACTAGTTATCTAGCTGGTTAAATCAGCTAGCTAGCAAGGCAGCTTACTAATTAAGTCAGCTTGTTAGCTATGTAGCTATCTAGTTAGCTAACTATTTAAGACAGCTGGCTAGCTGCTAGTTAAGTCAGCTTCTTAAGTCAGCTGGCTAGCCAGCTGGTTAGCTATGTATCAAGCTAGTTAAGTCAGTTGGCTAGTCAGTTAGCTAGTTGATTAATTCAGCTAGTTAAGACAGCTGGCTAGCCAACGGTCTAGGTAGGTAGCTAGCTAGTTAAGTCAGTTAGATAGCTTCCTGGCTAGCTAGTGATTCCAGCGAGTCAAGTCAGCTGGTTAGCCAACTGGCTAACGGGTTTAGTCAGCTAGTTTAGTCAGCTGTCTAGCCAGCTGATTAGGTAGGTAGCTAGGTACATATGTCAACTTGCTGGCCAGTAGGATAGTTTTTCAAGTCATCTAGTTCAGTCAGTTGGCTAGCCTGCTGACTATGCAGAGAGTAGGACAGGTGGTTAGCAAGCTTGCTAGCTTAAGTCAGCTAGGTAAGTCAGCTAGG
>NW_007227498.1:3796-6493 GCF_000164805.1 Carlito syrichta
AGTCAGCTCATTAAGAGAGTTTGTTATCCAGATAGTTAGCTAGTTAAAAAGCTAGTTAAACCAGATGGCTAATCATCTGGCTAGTTTTTACAGCTAGTTTAGTCAGCTGACTATCTAGAAAACTAGCTCTATAAGTCAGCTAGTTAATGCAGCTAGGTAACTAGTTAAGTCATCTAGTTAAGTAGGATGGCTAGCTATATAGCTAGCTAGATAGCTAGCTAGTTAAACCAGCTACCTAACCCATCTTGCTAGCTAGGTAGCTAGCTGCTTATGACAGATAGTTAATTCAGCTTGCTAGCTAGTTAAGTCAGTGAGTTAAGTCAGCTGGATAGCCAGCTGCCTAGCTGGGTCGCTACCTAGTTAAGTCAGCTGGCTAGCCTGTTAGATAGCTAGTTAAGTAACCTAGTTAAGTCAGCTCACATCCCAGCTTCTTATCTAGGTACCTAGGTAGATTAGTCAGCTGGCAAGTCAGCAGGAAATGTAGCTAGCTAGATAGTAAAGTCAGTTGTCATCCAGCCTGCTAGTTAGGTACCTAGGCAGTTGGGTCAGCCTGCTAGCCAGCAAGCTTGTCTAGTTAAGTCACCTAGTTAAGTCAACTAACTAGACATACGGCTAGCTAGGTAGCTTGCTAATTTAGTCAGCTGACTAGACAGAAGGCTAGTTAGTTAAGTCAACTAGTTTAGACAGCTGGCTAGCTATAGAGCAAGCTAGTTAATTCAGCTGACTAGCAAGCAAGTCAGATGTTTAAGTCAGCTAGTTAAGTCATCTGACTAGCTGGCTAGCTATGTAGCGAGATACTTAAGTCAGTTGGTTAGCCATCTGGCAAGCTAATTAATCAGCTAGGTAAGGCAGCTGGCTAGCCAGCTAGCTAGCTAGATAGAGAGCTAGTTATGTCAGATGTTTAGCCAGCTTGGTAACTAGTTAATTCAGTTTGTTGAGTCAGCTGGCTAGTCAGTTGACTAGCAAGTTAATTCAATTAGTTATGTCAACTGGCTAGCCAGCTAGCTAGGTAGGAAGCTAGTTAAGTCAGCTGACTAGTCAGCTGGTGAGTTATTTACGTCAGCTAATTAATTCAGCTGGCTTCCCAGCTGGTTAGCTAGGTAGCTAACTAGTTAAGTCAGCTGGCTAGCCAGCTGGATAGCTGTTTAAGTCAGCTAGTTAATTCAGCTGACCAGCCAGCTGGCTTGCTAGTTATGTCAGCTAGTTACGTCAGAATGCCGTCAGCTGGTTAGCTAGTTAAGTCAGCTAGTAAAGTCAGCTTACCAGTCAGCTGGCTAGCTATGTGGCTAGCTAGTTAAGCAGCTAGTTAAGTCAGCTGTTTATCTAGGTATCTAGCTTGTTAGCTCAGTTAGTTAAGTCAGCTGGATAAGCAGCTCCCTAGCAGGGTAATTAGCTAGTTAAATCTGCTGGCTAGCAAGCAGGCTAGGTTGTTAAATCACGTAGTTATGTCAGCTCGCTGGCCAGCATGTTAGTTAGGTAGTTAGGTAGTTAAATCAGTTGGCAAGCCAGAGGGCTATGTAGGTAGGTTGCTAGTTCAGTGTGCTGGCTAGCCATCAGGCTATCTAGTTATGTCAGCTAGTTAAGTCAACTGGCTATCAATCTGTCTAGCTAGGTAGGTAGCTAGTTAAGTCTGCTGTCTTGCCAGCTGGCTACTTCGTTAAGTCAGCTAGTTAAGTTAGCTGGCTGGGCTGCTGGGTAGTTAGGAAGGTAGGAAATTAAGTCAGCTGACTAGTCAGCTGGCTAGCTAGTAAAATCAGCTAGTTTAGTCAGCTGGCTAACCAGGTGATGAGCTAGTTAAGTCAGCTGGTGAAGTCAGTTGTCTAGACATCTGGCTATCTAGTTAAAAAGCTTGTTACATCAGATGGGTAGCCAGCTGGTTCACTAGTTATTTTAGCTAGTTACATCAGCTGGCTAGCTAGGTAGTTAGGCAATTAATTCAGCTGGCTAGTCAGCTGACTAGCTAGTTAAGTCAGCTAGTTAAGACAGCTGGCTACCCACCTAGCAATCTAGGTTGCTAGCTAATTATGTCAGCTGTCTAGCCAGCTGGCTAGCTAGCTAAGTCACCTAGTTAAGTCAGCTGAGAAGGCAGCTGGCTAGCTATGTAGCTTGCTAGTTAAGCCAGCTGGCTAGACTGCTGGCTAGCTAGAAAAGTCACCTAGCAAATTCAGCTGGATACCCAGGTGGCTAGCTATGTAGCAAGCTAGTTAATTCAACTGGCAAGAAAGTGGGCCACCTAGTTAAGATAGCTAGTTAACGCAGCTGGCTAGCAAACTGGCTAGGTAGGTAGTGACCTTGTTAAGTCAATTGGCTAGCCAACTGGCTAGTTAGTTATGTCAGCTAGTTAAATCTGCTGGCTATCCATGTGGCTAGAGAGGTAGAGAACTAGTTAAGTCACCTGGCTAGCCACCTGGATATATAGTTAAGTCATCTAGTATAAACACCTGACTGGCCAGGTGCCTAGTTCGTTAATCAACTAGTTAAGTAAGCTGGCTAACCAGCAGTCTAGCTATTTAAGTCACCCCGTTAAGTCAGTTGGCTAACCAGCTCGCTAGGTATTTAAGAAGCTAGTTAAGTCAGATGGCTAGACAGCTGACTATCAAGTTATTTCAGCTAGTTAAGTCAGCTTGCTAGCTAGGAGGATAGTTAACTAAGTCAACTAGTTATATCAGCTAGCTAGCTAGTTAAGACAACTTCTTT
>NW_007227498.1:6513-7363 GCF_000164805.1 Carlito syrichta
AGATATGTAGGTATCTAGCTATCTATATCAGCTGGTTAGCCAACTGTCTAGCTAGGGATGACTGCTACTTAAATCAGCTGGCTAGCCAGCTGGTTATCTAGTTATGTCAGCTAGTTGAGTCAGCTGGCTAGCTGGTTAAATAATCTAGTTAATTCAAGTGGCTAGCCAACTGGCTAGCTAGGTAGCTTGCTAGTTACATCGACTGGTTAGCCAGCTGGCTGGTTTAAATCAGGTAGTTAAGTCAGCTGGCTAGCCAATTGGCTAGGTAGGTAGCTAGGTTATTAAGTCGGCTGGCTAGCCATTTGGCTAGCTAGTTAATTCAGCAAGTTAAGTGAGCTGTCTAGCCGGCTGTCTAGCTAGGTGCCTAGCTATTTAAGCCAGCTGGCTTGCTGGATGGCTATCTAGTTAAGTAAGCTAGTTAAGCAAGCTTATTTGCCGGCAGTGTAGCTAGGTGGCTGGAAAGTTATGCTGGTGGGTTAGCAGCCTGGTCAGGTGGGTTGCCTGCTATTTAAGACACCTGGCTAGCCAGCTGTCCAGCATGGTTGCTGGCTAGTTAATCCAGCTGGCTATCCTACTGTCCAGGCATCTGGATGGCTACTTAAGCTGGCTGGCTAGTCACCTGGTAGCCCACTAACTAGCTAGCCGGCTGCCTAGCCTGCTACCCAACCAGGTAGGTAGCTAGTTAAGCCAGCTGGCTAGCTGTGTAGACAACCAGTTATCTACCTTGTTAAGTCAGCTGGCTAGTCAGCTAACTAGTTAAGTCAGCTAGCAACTCAGCTAACTATTCAGCTAGCTAGTGAAGTCAGCAAGCTAGAGAGTTAGATAGCTTGTTTGCTATCTAGCTATGTCA
>NW_007227498.1:7383-8141 GCF_000164805.1 Carlito syrichta
GGGCAAGAAAGAGGGCCAGCTAGTTAAGATAGCTAGTTAAGACAGCTGGCTAGCAAACTGGCTAGGTAGGTAGTGACCTTGTTAAGTCAATTGGCTAGCCAACTGGCTAGTTAGTTATGTCAGCTAGTTAAATCTGCTGGCTATCCATGTGGCTAGAGAGGTAGAGAACTAGTTAAGTCACCTGGCTAGCCACCTGGATATATAGTTAAGTCATCTAGTATAAACACCTGACTGGCCAGGTGCCTAGTTCGTTAATCAACTAGTTAAGTAAGCTGGCTAACCAGCAGTCTAGCTATTTAAGTCACCCCGTTAAGTCAGTTGGCTAACCAGCTCGCTAGGTATTTAAGAAGCTAGTTAAGTCAGATGGCTAGACAGCTGACTATCAAGTTATTTCAGCTAGTTAAGTCAGCTTGCTAGCTAGGAGGATAGTTAACTAAGTCAACTAGTTATATCAGCTAGCTAGCTAGTTAAGACAACTTCTTAAGTTGCCTAGCTAAGTAGCTAGCTAGCTACTTCAGTTAGTAAAGTCAGCTGGCCAGCTGGGTAGCTAGCTAGTTAAGTCAGCAAGTTAAGTCATCTGGCTAGCTAGCTGCCTTGCTGGGTAGCTAGCTTGTTAAGTCAGCTGGCTAGCCAGGTGGCTAGCTACTTA
Organism: Carlito syrichta; assembly: GCF_000164805.1. NCBI lineage: Eukaryota > Metazoa > Chordata > Mammalia > Primates > Tarsiidae > Carlito > Carlito syrichta. Next base: position 8,033 of record NW_007227498.1, read on the forward strand.
AGTCTCCCAGTTAAGTCAGCTCGCTGGCCAGCTGTTTAGCTAGTTAGCTAGGTAGATAAGTCAGCTGGAAAGTCAGCGAGATATGTAGGTATCTAGCTATCTATATCAG
>NW_007227498.1:8187-9928 GCF_000164805.1 Carlito syrichta
CAGCTAACTATTCAGCTAGCTAGTGAAGTCAGCAAGCTAGAGAGTTAGATAGCTTGTTTGCTATCTAGCTATGTCAGCTAGATAGCCAGGTAGCTAGTCAGCTAGCTAATTAAATCACCTAAAAAGTCAGCTAGTTACTTAGCCAACTAGTTGGCTAGCAACACAGTTATCTGGTCAGATAACTAATGGGCTCTCTCGCTTTCCATCAGTTCAGCTAATTAGTCAGCTCACTATCCTGTAAATCCGTCAGCAAACTGGTTGACTCGCTCAGCAGCCAACAGGTCAATTAAATTGTCGGCTCACTCGCAGACCAACAGGTCAGCTAACTAATTGGCTTATTTGCCAGGTGACTAGTTAAATCAGCTCACCGGCTGACTTGCTCACTGGTCGACTAGTTAAGGCAGCTCATATGTCGGGTCACTCGCCAGCCGACTAGTTAACTCAGTTCACCGGCCGACTCATTTGCTGGCTGAGTAGTTAACTCTTCTGACCATTTGGCTCACTCGCTAGCCCACTAAAGTCAGCTGACCAGTCAGCTCACTCGCCAGCTGACTAGTTAAGTCAGCTGATCAGTCGGCTCACTTGTAGACCGAATAGTTAAGTCATCTGACCAGTCTGCTCAATCACCGGCTGACTAGCTAAGTCAGTTCACCTGTGGGCTCACTCGCCAAGTGACAAGATAAGTAAGCTCACTGGTCAGCCAAATAGCCAGCTAATGATTTAAGTCAGCAAACCAATCAGTCGATTAGACGGCCAACTGGTCAGCTAACAAGTTAGGTCAGCTAACTTGTGGGCCAACTAGTTAGGTCAACTAAATAGTAGGCCAACTAGTTAGCTGATTAGTTAGGTGAGCAAACTAGCCAGTCAACTAATTTACCATGCTAACTTGTTGGCCAACTCGTCAGTCAACTAATTAACCCAGCTAATTAGTTGGCCAACTAGATGGCCGACTTGTTAAGCCTGCTAACAAGTCAGTCGAGTAGTCAGCCAAAATGTTAAACCAGATAAGTAGTCATCCACATCATCCGCCAAGTTAAGTCACCTAGCTAACTCGTTACCCAACTAATTAAGACAGCTAAATAACTCTTTTACCAAATAGTTAAAATAGTTAACTAACTCGTTAATCAACTCGTTAAGTCAGCTATCTATCTCATTAGTCAACTAGTTAAGTTGGCTAGCTATGTAAGCTACCTAATTAGCTAGCTTGCTGAGTCAGCTAGCTAAGACAGCTACCTCACTAGTTAGCTAACTATTTATGTCAGTTACTTAAACCTGCTACCTAAATAGTTTGTTAACTAGTTAAGTCAGGTAGTTATTCAGTTAGCTAAATAGTTAGTTAACTATTTAATTCAGGTAGTTAAGTCAGCTAGCTAGCTAGCTAAGCCAGCCAGTTAAGTCAGATAGCTAAGTAGCTAAGTCAGCTAGCTAAGTCATCTAGTTGTCAGCTACCCAATTTAGTCAGTTGGTTAAGACAGCTAGCTAGGTAGTTAGCTAAAGGGTTAAGTCAGCAGGTTGAGTCAGCAAGCTAGCTAGTTAGCAAATGGGTTGAGTCAGCTGTTTGAGTAGGCTAGCTAGCTAGTTAGCTAACAACTTATGTCAGTGGGAGTAGTCAGCTAGCTAGCTAGTTTGCTAATGAGTTAAGTGTGCAGGTTGAGTCAGCTAGCTAGCTCATTAGCTAATGAGTTAAGTCAGATGATTAAGTCAGCTAGCTAGAATGTTAGATAACAAGTAAGCTAAATAT
>NW_007227498.1:10400-21505 GCF_000164805.1 Carlito syrichta
CAGTTAAGTCAGTTGGCTAGTCAGCTGGCTAACTGGTTAATTCAGCTAGTTAAGAGAGCTAGAAAGCCAACTGGCAATGGAGGTAGCTAGCTAGTTAAGTCAGCCAGTTAGTTACCTGGCTAGCTAGTGATGTCAGTGAATTAAATCAGCTGGGTAGCCAACTAGGTAGCTGGTAAGGTCAGCTAGTTTAGTCAGCTGTCTAGCCACCTTGATAGGTAGCGACGTAGTTGGATAAATCAGCTTGCTGGCCAGCAGTCTAGCAGTTAAAGTGAGCTAGTTAAGTCAGCAAGCTTGCCTGCTGGTTAGGTAGGTAGTTAGCTAGTTAAGTGAGCTGGCTAGGCGACTTGCTATCTAAAGTCAGCTAGGTAAGTCATCTGGCTAGCCAGGTGGCTAGATGGGTAACCAACTATTTAAGGCAGCTGACTAGCCAGCTGACTTGTCCGTTGTCAGCTAGTTAAGTCACCTGGCAACCAGCTAGCTAGTTAGTTAAGTCAGCACGTTAAGTCAGTTGGCTATCCAGCTGGTTAGCTAGTTGAAAAGTTAGTTAAGCAGATGGCTAGTCATCAGGTTAGCTAGTTATTTCAGGTAGTTAATTCAGCTGGTTAGATAGGGAACTAGATATATAAGTCTGCTAGTCATGTCAGGTAGCTTGCTAGTTAAGTCAGCAAGTTAAGTCAGCTGGTTAGCAAGATAGCAAGCTAGGTAGCTAGTTACTTAAGACAGCTTGCTATGCCAGCTGCCTAGCTAGTTAGCTAGCTAGTTAAGTCAGCTATTTAAGTCAGCTTGCCAGCTAGTTAATTCATCGAACTGAGTCAGCTGGCTAGCAAGTTGCCTCTGTGGGTAGCTAGCTAGTTAAGACACCTGGCTAGCCAGTTACCTAGCTAGTTAAACAACTTAGTTAAATCAGCTCAGTAGTCAGCTGGTTAACTAGGTAGCTAGGTAGCTAAGTCAGCTGACAAACCAGCGAGCTACATAGGTAGCTAGCTACTTAAGTCAGCTGGCTATCCAGGTGGCTAGCTAAGTAGCTAGGCAGTTAAATCAGTCTGCTAGCCAACTGGCTAGCTTGTTATGTTACCTAGTTAAGTCAGCTGGCTTGACAGCTGTCTAGCTAGGTAGCTAGATAGTTAAGTCAGCTGTCTAGCCCACTGGCTATATAGATAAGTCACCTAGTTATGTCATCTGGCTAGCCAACTGGCTAGCTATATAGCCAGCTAGTTAATTCAGCTGACAAACAATCAGGGTAATTATTTAAGTCAGGTAGTTATGTCAGGTGGCTTGACAGCAGACTAGCTATGTAGCGAGATAGTTAATTAGTTGGCAAGCCAGCTGGCTAGCTAAATAAGTCATCTAGTTAATTCAGCTGCATAGTCAGCTAGCTAGCTAGATAGAGAGCTACTTAAGTCAGCTGGCCAGCCAGCTGGCTCACTAGTTAAGTCATCTAGTTGAGTCAGCTGGCTAGCAAGCTGGGTAGATGGTTAAGTCAACTAGTTAAGTCAGCTGCTAGCCAGCAGGCAAGGTAGGTAGCAAGCTAGTTATGTCAGTTGACTATCAAGTGGAATAGCTAGCAAAGTCAGCTAGTAAATTCAGTTGGCTTCCCAGCTGGCTAGCTAGGTAGCTAGCTAGTTAAGTCAACTGGATAGCCAGCTCACTAGCTGGTTAAGACAGCTAATTAATACAGCTGACCAGCCAGTTGGATAGCTAATTAAGTCAGCTGGCCAGGCAGCTGGCTAGCAGGTTAAGTAAGCTAGTTAAGTCATCTGGCCAGCCAGCTTTCTAGCTAGGTAGCTACATAGTTAAGTCAGCTAGTTAATTCAGCTGGCTAGCTAGGTAGCTAGCTAGTTAAGTCAGCTAGATAAGGCAGCTGGCTAGCTAGTTAAATCAGTTAGTTAAGTCAGCTGGCTAGCCAGCTGCCGAGCAGTGTAGCTGGCTAGTTATGGTAGCTGCCTATCAAGCTGGTTAGCTAGTTAAGTATTCTAGTTAAGTCAGCACACTGGACAGCAGGTTAGTTAGGTATGTAGGCAATTAAATCAGCTAGCACTCCGGTGGATTATATAGGTAGGTAGCTAGTTAACTCAGCTGGATAGCCATCAAACTATGTAGTTATTTCAGCTAGATAAGTCAACTGGCTATCCATCTGCCTAGCCAGGTAGCTAGCTAGTTAAGTCTGCTGACTAGTCAGCTGGCTACTTTGCTAAGTCAGTTTCTTAAATCAGCTGGCTAGGCTGCTGACTACATATGTAGCTCAGCAATTAAGTCAGCTGACTAGCCAGCTGGACAGCTAGTTAAGTCAGGTAGTTTAGTTAGCTGGTTAACTAGTGGGCTAGCTAGTTAAGTCAGCTCATTAAGTCAGTTGTCTAGTAGGTGGCTAGCTGGTTAAAAAGCAAGTTGCATCAGATGGGCAACCTGCTGGCTTGCTAGTTATTTCAGCTACTTAAGTCCTCTGGGTTGCTAGGAAACTTGCTATTTAAGTCAGCAAGATATGTCAGCTAGATAGATGGATAAGTCAGCTAGTTATGTCAGCTAGCTACATGATAGCTAGTTAGGTAGCTAGCTAGTTTAAAAAACCAGTTAAGTCAGCTGGCTAGCTAAGTAGCTAGCTAGTTAAGTCAGCTAGTTAAGTCAGTTTGCTAGCTAGTTAAGTCAGCAAGTTATGTCATCTGGCTTGCCACCTGCGTAGTAGTATATCTAGCTAGTTAATTCAGCTGGCTAGCCATCTAGCTAGCTTGTTAAGTCACATATTTAAGTCAGCACGCTGGACAGCAGGTTAGGTAGGTAGTTAAGTCAGCTGGCAAGGTACATCAGCTGTCTAGCCGGCTTGCTAGATAGTTATGTGACCAAGGTAAGTCATCTGACTAGACAGCTGGCTAGCTACGTAGCTTGCCAGTAATGTCAGCTCGCTAGACAGCTTGCTAGCAAGATATGTCACCAAGTTATTCAGCTGGATAGTCATCTGGCTAACTATGTAGCAAGCTTATTAATACAACTGGCTAGAAAGCAGGACAGGTAGTTAAAATAGATAGTTAAGTCAGCTGGCTAGCCAGCTGGCTAGCTAGGTAGTGACCTAGTTAAGTCAGTTGGCTAGCCATCTCGCTAACCAATAAAGTCAGCTAGTTCAGAAAGCTGGCTATCCAGATGACTAGAGAGGTAGAGAGCTAGTTAAGTCAGCTGACTAGCCAGCTGGATAACTAGTAATGCCAGCTAGTTTAGTCACCTGGCTGGCCAGCAGCCTAGTTCATTAATCAACTAGTTAATTTAGCTGTCTAACCTGCTGGCTAGGTAGATAAGTCAACTCATTAAGTCAGTTGGCTAGCCAGCTCGATAGTTTGTTAAAAAGCCAGTTAATTCAGATGGTTAGGCAGCTATCTGGCTAGTTATTTTAGCTAATAAAGTTAACTGGCTAGCTAAGTAGCCAGCCAGTTAAGTCAGCTAGTTAAGTCAGCTTGACTGCTAGATAGCTAGCTAGGAAGCTAGCTAGTTATTTCAGTTAATAAAGTCAGCTGGTTTGCTAGGTAGATAGATACTTAAGTCTACTAATTATGTCAGCAGGCTAGCTAGTTAAGTCAGCTGGCTAGCCACCTGCCTAGCTTCCTAGGTAGCTATATTAAGTCAGCTGGTTTGCCAGCTGGCTAGCTAGTTAAGTCAGCTAGTTAACTTAGCTCACAACCCAACTGGCTAGCTAGGAAGCTAGGTAGTCAATCAGCTGGCAAGCCAGCAGAATATGTAGTTATCTATCTAGTTCTGTCAGCTTGCTGGCCACCTGTCTAGCTAGCAATATCTGTTAGTTATGACAACTGACTAGCCAACTGGATAACTATTTAAGTCAGCTAGTTGAGTGAGCTGGCTAGCCAGCTGGCTGGCAGGCAGGTTAAATCAGCTAGTTAGTTCAAGTGGCTAGCCAACTGATTAGCTAGGTAGATAGCTAGTTAAGTCAGTAAGTTAAGTTAGCTGGCTAGCTAGGTGGATAGCTAGTTAAGCCAGCTGGCTAGCCGGATTTCTATCCAGCTAAGTCAGCTAGCTAAGTCAACTGGTTAATCAGCTGGCTAGCTAGGTGGCTGGCAAGTTAAGACGGCTGGTTAGCAGACTGGTCTGGTAGTTGGGTAGCTAGTCATGTAGATGGCAGGCTAGCCAGCTTGCTAGTCAGCTAGCTAGTTAAGTCAGCTAGGTTGACAGCTAGCTTCAGATAAATTGTTAAGTTATCAAGCAAGCAAAATAGCCAGCTGACTAACTAGTTAAGTAGCCTAGTTAAGTCAACTTGCTAGGCAGCTGGCTAGATAGGTAGCTAGCTAGTTATGTCAGCTGTCCAGCCAGCTTGCCAGCTATTTGTCAGCTAGTTAAGTTACTTGACTTGCCAGCTGGCTAGCTAGGTAGTGAACTAATTAGGTCAGATGGCTAGTCAGCTGGCTAGCAATTTAAGTCATCTAGATAATTCAGCTGGCTTTCCAGCTGCCTACATATGTAGCTAGCTAGTTAAGTCAGCTGGCTAGCCACTAGGCTAGCTAGTTTTGTCAGCTAGTTATGACTGATGGCAAGACAGCTGGCTATCTAGTTAAGTGAGCTAGTTGAGACTGCTGACTAATCAGCTGGCTAGCTGGTTAAGTCAGTTAATTAATTAAATTGGTTAGTCACCTGGCTAGCTAGGTCACTTGCTAGTTTAGTCAGCTGACTAGCCAGCTGGTTATCTGGTTAAGTCAACTCGTTAAGTCAGCTAAATAGCCACCTGGCTAGGTTGGTTGGTAGCTAATTAAGTCAGCTGGCAAGCCGGATGGCCACCTAGTTATGTCCGCAAGTTATGTGAGCTGGCTAGATGGATGGCTAGCTAGGTGCCGGCAAGTTAAACCGGCTGGTTAGCAGGCTTGTCAGCTAGGTGGACAGCTAGTAAAGATGGCTGGCTAGCCAGATGACCAGCAGGGTGGCTGGCTAGTTAAGCGGCTGGCTAACCGACTGTCCAGCCAGCAGTTTGCCTAATTAAGCCGGCTGGCTAGCCGGCTGGCCAGCCCGCTAACTCACTAGCTGTCTTCCTAGCCAGCTAGCCAGTCAGGTAGCTAGCTAGTTAAGCCATATGGCTAGCAATTCAGGCAAACATGCAGCTAGCTACTTAGGTCAGATGGCTAGCCACCTATCCAGCCAACATACTAGTCAACTAGTAAAGTCAGCTAGCTATCCAGCTAGCTAATTAAGTCAGCTATCAACTCAGCTAACTATTCAGCTAGTTAGTTAAGTTAGCTAGCTACACAGCTTTCTAGTCAGGTAGCTGGCTAGTCAACTAAATAGGTAAGTCAACTAGCCAGATAACTAGTCAGTTAGCTAGCCAGTTAAGTCAGCTAGCTAGACAGCTAGATAGCTTGCTTGCTATCTAGATATGTCAGCTAGATAGCCAGTTAGGTAGTCAGCTAGCTAGTTAAGTCAGCTAACAAATCAGCCAGTTATTTAGCTAACTAGTAGGCTATCAACTCAGCTAGCTGGTCATCTAACTAGTGGGCTCGCTCGCTTTCCTTCAGGTCAGCCTACTACTCGGCTCCCTCACTGGCCAACCGATCAACAAACTAGTCAGCTCACTCACCAGCCAACAGGTCAACTAACTTGTCGGCTCACTCAAGGCCAACAGTTTAGCTAGATAGTTGACTTGCTCGCCAAACTACTTAAGTCAGCTAACCAGTCGACTCATTTGCCACCTGACTAGTTAAGGCAGTTCGCCCATTGCTTTACTCACCGGCCCACTACTTAAGTTGGCTCACAGGTCGGTTCACTCGCCTGCCTACTGGTTAACTCCTCAAAGCAGTCAGCTTACTCACCAGCCGACTAAAGTCAGCTGTCAAGTCAGCTCACTCGCCGGTGGAGCAATTAAGTCAGCTGACCAGTCGGCTCACTCGCCGGCCATCTAGTTAAGTCAGCTGACCTGTCAGCTCACTCGCCGGACAATTAGGAATGTCAGCTCACCTCTTGCCACACTCGCTGGTTGACTAGTTAAGTCAGCTAATTCGTCGGCCACCTAGCCAGCCAACTAGTAAAGTCAGCTAAACCTTCGGCTGACTAGTCCCATAACTTGTGAGCCGACATGTTAGCTCAGCTAACTAGTAACTGACAAGTTAGGCCAGCTTACTAGTCGGCCTACTAATCGGCCAACTAAGTAGTTCAGCTCACCATCCATCCAAATAGTTAACAGAGCTGACTAGTGGAACAACTTGCCAGCCAACACCTAGCTAACTCGTTAAACAGCTTGTTAAGTCAACTCGCTAAATCATTTACCAACTATTTAAAAGAGGCAGCAAACTCGTTAACCAACTTGTTAAGTCAGCTAGCTATCTCATTAGCCAACTAGTTAAGACAGCTAACTAAGTCACCTAGCTAACCAGCTAGCTAGCTAAGTCAGCTAGGTAAGTCAGCTAGCTCACTGCCTAGCCAACTATTTAAGTCAGGTACTTAACTCTGTTAACTAACTAGTTAGCTAATTAGTTAAGTCAGCTAGTTATTCAGCTAGTTAAATGTTAGCTAACTATTTAATTCAGGTAGTTAAGTCAACTACCTAACTAGTTAAGTCGGCCTGTTAAGTCAGCTACCTAAGTAGTTAATTCACCTACCTATTAAGTTAGTTAAGTCAGCTTTCTAATTAAGTCAGCTGGTTAAGACAGCTAGGCAGCTAGTTAGCTAATGTGTTAAGTAAGCAGACTGAGTCAGGTAGTTAGCTAGTAACTAACAGGTTAAGTCAGCTGGTTGAGTCAGCTAGCTAGCTAGTTAGCAAATGGGTTGAGTCACCTGGTTGAGTAGGCTAGCTATCTAATTAGCTAGCCAGTTAAGTCAGCTGGATGAGTCAGCTAGTTAGCTAGTTAGCTAACGAGTTAAGTCAGCTGCTTAAGGCACCTAGGAAGTTTGTTAGCTAACAAGTTGAGACGAAAGACTAACTCAGCTAGCTAGAACTTTAGATAACGAGTGATCTAACTAGTTAGCTAGCATGTTAAGTCAGCTAGCTATCTAATCAGCTAACTATTTAAGTGACCTTTGTAGCTAGGAAGCTAGCTATGTAGCTATATGTTTAAATCAGCTGGTTATCGAGGTAGTGAGCTAGTTAGCTAACTATTTGTCAGCTATTTAGCTAGTAGCTAGCTAATTAATTCAGCTAATTAAGTCAGCTGGCTAGCCAGATGGCTACCTAGGTACCGAGGTAGTTAAGTCAGTTGGGTAGCTAGCTGGCTAGCTGGTTAATTCAGCTACTTACAAGAGCTGGCTAGCCAACGGACAAGGTAGGTAGCTAGCTAGTTAAGACAGCTAGATAGCTACCTGGCTATCTCATGATGTCAGTGAGTTAAGTCAGCTGGTTAGCCAACTTGCTAGCTGGTTAAGTCAGCTAGTTTAGTCAGCTGTCTAGCCAACTAGTTAGTTAGGTAGATAACTAGATAAGTCAGCTTGCAAGCCAGCAGTCGAGCTGTTCAATCAGCTAGTTAAGTCAGCTGGTTAGCTTGCTGACTAGGTAGCTAGCTAGTTAAGTTAGTTGGCAAGCCAGCTTGCTACCTTTAGTCAGCTAGGTAAGTCACTTGTCTAGCCAGCTTAGTAGATAGGTAGCCAGGTAGTTAAGTCAGCTGGCTAGACAGCTGACTAGCTGCTTATACCAGCTAGTTAAGTCAACTGGAAACCAGCAGGCTAGCTTGGTATGTCAGCTCGTTAAGCCAGTTGGCTATCCAGCTCGTTAGTTAGTTAAAAAGCTAGTTAAGGTAAATGGCTATCCTTCGGGATAGCTAGTTATTTCAGCTAGTAAAGTCATCTGGCTAACTAGGAAGCTAGATATATGTCAACTAGTTATGTCAGCTAGCTAGCTAGTTAAGTCAGTGAGTTAAGTCATCTGGTTAGCTAGCTACCTAGGTAGCTAGCTAGTTTATTCAGTTAGATAAACCAGCTGGGTAGCTAGGTAGCTATCTGGTTAATTCAACTAGTTAAGTCAGTTTGCTAGCTTGTTAAGTCAGTGAGCTAAGTCAGCTGGCTAGCCAGTTGCCTAGCAGGGTAGCTAGCTAAGTCAGCTGGCTAGCCAGTTAACTATCTAGCTAAGTAATATAATTAAGTCAGCTCACCAGCCAGCTGGTTAGGTAGGTATCTAGGCAGTCAAGTCAGCTAGCAAGCCAGTGGGCTAAATGCATAGTTAGCTAGTTAACTCAGCTGTCTATCCAGCTGGCTAGCTATGTAGATAGGCAGTTAGGTCAGCCTGCTAGCCAGCTGGCTAGGTATTTACATCACCCAGTTAAGTGAGCAGGCTAGACATCTGGCTAGCTAGGTAGCTAGATAGTTAAGTCAGCTTTCTTGTCTGCTGTTTAGCTCGTAAAGCCACCTAGTTTATTCAACTGGATATCCAGCTGGCTAGCTAGGTAGCTAGTTACTTAAGAAAGCTGGATAGTCAGCTGGCTAGCTAGTTAAGTCACCTAGTTAAGGCATCTGGCTAGCCAGCTGACTAGCTATATAACAAGCTGATTAATTCAATTTTCTTGCAAGCAGGCCAGCTATTTAAGTCAACTTGTTAATTCAGTTCGCTAGTAAGCTGTCTAGCTAGGTAGCAAGCTTGTTAAGTCAGTTGGCTAGCCAGCTGGCTAGCTAATTAAGTCAACTACTTAATCTGCTGACTAGCCTGCTAGCTAGCAAGGTAGACAGCTAGTTAAATTAGCTGTGTAACCAGCTGGCTAACTAGTTAAGTCTGCTAATTGTGTCAGCTGGCTAGCTGGTCAAGTCAGCTAGCTAAGTCAGCTGGCTAGCCAGCTGGATAGCTATTTACCAAGTTAGTTATTTCAGCTGGCTAGCCAGCTGGTAGTTATATAAGTCAGCTAGTTAATTCATCTAACTTCCCAACTGGCTAGCTAGTTAGCTAACTAGTTATGTCAGCTGGCTAGCCAGTTGGCTAGCTCATTAAGTCACCTAGTTATGTCAGCTCACTAACCATCTGGTTAGCTAGATAGCTAGGTAGTTAGTTCAGCAGGCAAGCCAGCAGTATATGTCAGTAGCTAGCTAGTTAAGTCATCTTGCTAGCCACTTTGCTGGCTGGATATGTCAGCTAGTTAAGTCAGCTGGCTAGCCAGCAGGCTAACCAGTTATGTCATATAGTTGAGTCAGCTGGCAAGCCAACTGGCTAGCTGGATAAGCCAGCTAGTTAATTCAAGTGACAAGACAACTGGAGATCTAGGTATCTCACTATTTTAATCAGCTGGCTAGCCAACTGGCTAGCTGGTTAAGTCAGCTATTTAAGTCAGCTGGCTAGCCACCTGGCTAGGTAGGTAGCTAGCTAATTACATCAGCAGGTTAGCCAGATGGCTAGCTGGTTAAGTCAGTGAGTTAAGTGAGCTGGCTAGCAAACTGGCTAGCTAGTTAAGGCAGCTGGTTAGCCATTTGCCTATCTAGTTAAGTCACCTAGTTTAGTCAGCTCCTTAGACAGCTGCCTAGCTGGGTGGCTGGCATGTTAAACCGGCTTGCTAGTTGACTGGTCTGGTAGGTTGCCAGCTAGTTAAGCTGACTGACTAGCTGGCTGAACAGCAGGGTGGCTTGCTAGTTTGGCCTGCTGGCTGTCCCACTCTCTAGCCAGATGGCTGGCTATTTATCCCGGCTTTCTAACTAGGTGGCCAGACCACTAGCTAGCTAGTCAGCTGCTTAGCCAGCTAGCTGGCCAGGTAGCTAGCTAGTTAAGCCAGCTAGCTAGCCGTATAGCCAATCAGGTAGATAGCTAATTAAGTCAGCTGACTAGTCAGCTAGACAGCTAAGGATCTTGTCACATAGATATGTCAGCTACTAGCCAGCTAGCTAGTTAAGTCAGCTAGCAAGTCAGCTGATTCTCCAGTTAGCTAGTTATGTCAGCTAGCTTCTCATGTAGCTAGTCAGCTAGCTAAACAGCTAGCTAGTCAGCTAGATAGTTAAGTCATTTAGCCAGTAGCCAGATAACTACCTAGTTAAGTCAGCAAGCTAGAGAGTTAGCTTGTTTGCTAGTTAGTTATGTCAGCTAGATAGCCAGCTATCTAGTCAGCTAGCTAGTCAAGTCAGCTAGCAAATCAGCTAGTTACTTAGCTAACTAGTTTGCTAGCATCTCAGCTATCTGGTCAGCTAACTAGTAGGTTCACTCGCTTTCCATCAGATCAGCTAACTAGTCAGCTCATTCACCTGCCAACCAGTCAGCAAACTATTTGGCTCACTCAGGAGACAAAAGGTCAACTAACTTGTCAGCTCACTCACAGGACAAAAAGTCAGCTAACTAATCGGCTTCCTCACCAGATGCCTAATTAAGTCAGATCATGGGTCGGCTGGCTCACCAGTCAACTATTTAAGGCAGCTCAACGGTTGGCTTACTGTGCGGCCAAATAGTTAAGTTGGCTCACTGGTTGGCTTAATCACCAGTCAACTAGTTAAATCTTCTGTTGGCTCACTCACCAGCTGACTAAATTCAGCTGACCAGTGAGCTCACATGTCGGTAGACTTGTTAAGTCCACTGACCAGTTGGCTCACTTACTGGCCAACTAGGTAAGTCAACTGACTTGTCAGCTCACTCGCCAGCCTACTAGTTTAGTCAGCTGACAAGTCGGCTCACTTACAGGCTGACTAGTTAATTCAGCTCACTTTGCTCACTCACAAGCTGACTAGTTAAGTCAGCTAACTGGTCAGCCTACTAGCCATCCAACTAGTTGAGTCAGCTAACCAATTGGCCGACTAATAGGCCAGTTTGTCTGCTGATAAGTTAGCTCAGCTCACAGTCAGCCAACTAGTTAGGACAGGTAACTTGTTTGCCAACTAGTAGGCTGACTAGTTAGTTGAGAAAACCAGCAAGGCAACTAGTTAACTGAGTTAACTAGTAGGCCAACTCATCAGTCAACTATTTGACCCAGCTAACTAGTTGGCCAACTAATCGGCCAATTTGTTAAGCCAGCTAACAAGTCGGTCGAGTACTCAGCCAATGTATTAAATCAGCTAACTTGTTGGCAGTCTAGTCAGTCAACAATTATGTCACGTAGTTAACTCGTTAAACAGCTAGATAAATCAGCTAATTTACTCATTTACCAACTAGTTGAAACAGTTAGCTAACTCATTAACCAACTCATTAAATCAGCTAGCTATCTCATTAGCCAACTAGTTAAGTAAGCTAACTAACT
>NW_007227498.1:21913-28823 GCF_000164805.1 Carlito syrichta
AAAATAGTTAGCTACATATTTAATTCAGGTAGTTAAGTCAGCTAGCTAACTAGTTGTCAATCAGTTAAGTCAGCTAGCTAAGTAGATAAGTCAGCATGCTAATTCAGCTAGTTAAGTCAGTTTTCTAATTTAGTCAGCTGCTTAAGACAGCTAGCTAGCTAGTTAGCAAATAGGTTAAGTTAGCAAGTTTAGACAGGTAGATAGCTAATTAACTGAAGGGTTAAGTCAGCTGGTTGAGTCTGCTTGCTAGCTAGCCAGTTTGCAAACGGGTTGAGTCAGATGGTTGAGTAGGCTTGCTAGCTAGTTAGCTAACGAGTTCAGTCAACTGGATGAGTCAGATAGCTAGCTAGTTATCTAACGAGTTAAGTAAGCTGGCTGAGTTAGCTAGCTAGCTTGTTAGCTAATGAATTAAGTCAGATAAGAAAGCTAGCAAGCACGTTAGATAACAAGTAAGCTAACTGGTTAACTAGCTGATTGAGGCAACAAGTCGGCCGAGTAATCAACCAACATGTTAAATTAGCTAAGTTGTCCCCCTACTTGTCAGCCAAAACTTTAAGTCACTTTCTTAGCTCGTGAACCAACTAGTTAAGACAGCTAGATAACTCGTTTACCAACGAGTTAAAACAGTTAGCTAACTCGTTAACCAACTCATTACGTCAGCTAGCTATCTCATTATCCAACTAGTTAAGTCAGGTACCTATGTCAGCTAGTTCACTTGCTAGCTAGCTCAGTGAGCTAGCTTACTAGATAGCTAAATATTTAAGTCAGCTACTTAAGTCTGCTACCTAACTAGTTAGCTAATTATTAAATCAGCTAGTTATTCAGCTAGTTAAATAGTTCTCTAACTATTTAATTCAGGTAAAGTCAGCTAGCTAACTAGTTAAGTCAGTCAATTAAGTCAGCTAGCTAAATAGCTAAATCAGCGACCTAAGTCAGCTAGTTAAGTCAGCTTTTTAAATTAGTCAGCTGGTGAAGACAGCTAGCTAGATAGTGAGCCAACAGGTTATGTCAGCAAGTTGAGTAAAGTTGTTAGCTAGTTAAATAGCGGGTTAAATGAGCTATTTGAGTTAGCTAGTTAGTTAGTGAGCAAACGAGTTGGCTCAGCTGCTTGAGTAGGCTAGATAGCTAGTTAGCTAATGAGTTATGTCAGCTAGTTGTGTCAGCTAGCTAGCATGTTGCATAATGGGTAAGCTAATTAGTTAGCTAGCTGGATAAGTTAACTAGCTAGCTAGTCAACTAACTAGTTAAGTCAGCTTTTTAGCTAGGTAGCTAGCTAGTTAGCTAACTATTTAAGTCAACTCATTATCTAGGTAGCTAGCTAGTTAAGTCGGCTAGTTAAGTCAGCTGGCTAGCCAGCTGGCTAGCCAGCTGGCTAGCTTGGTAGTGAGCTAGTTAAGTCAGTTGGCTAGCTAGCTGGTTAGCTGGTTAATTTAGCTAGTTAAGAGAACTGGCTAGCCAACTTTCAAGGTAGTTAACTAGATAGTTAAGTCAGCTAGATAGCTACCTGGGTAGCTAGTGATTTCAGTGTGTTAAGTCAGCTGGCTAGCCAACTGGCTAGCTGGTTAAGACAGCTAGTTTAGTCTGCTGTCTACCTAACTGACTATGTAGGTAGCTTGCTATATAAGTCAGCATGATAGCCATCAGGCTAGCTCTTCAATGCACCTAGTTAATTCAACTTGCTAGCCTGCTACCTAGGTAGTTAACAAGATAATTAAGTGAGTTGGCTAGCCAGCTTCCAAGCTAAAGTCAGCTAGGTTAGTCAGTTGGCTATTCAGCTTGCTAGATAAGTAGTCAGCTAGTTTAGTCATCTGGCTAGCCAGCTGACTAGCTGGTTAAGTCAGCTACATAAGTTAGCTGACAACCAGCTGGCTAGCTAGCTAAGACAACTCATTAAGTCAATTGGCTATTCAGCTGGTTAGGTAGTTAAAAAGATAGTTAGTTCAGAGGGCTAGCTTCTGGCTAGCTGGGTATTTCAGCTAGTTAAGACAGCTGGATATCTAGGTAGGTAGATGGATAAGTCAGCTTGCTAGCTAGTTAAATTAGCGAGTTTAGACAGCTGACTAGCCATCTGGCTAGCTGAGTAGCTAGCTAGTTAAATCAGTTGGCTAGACAGTGAGCTAGCTAATTAATTAACTTGGTTATGTCATCTCACTAGCCAGCTGGTTGGCTAGGTAGCTAGGAAGGTAAGTCAGCTGGCAAGCCAGTGGACTACATAGGTAGCTAGCTAGTTAAGTCAGCTGGGTATTCAGCTGGCTAGCTAGATAGCTAGGCATTTAGGTCAATCTGCTAACCAGCTGTCTATTTAGCTAAGTCAACTAGTTAAGTCAGCTGGCAAAACTGCTAGCTAGCTAGTTAGCCAGATTGTTAAATCAGCTATCTAGCCTTCAGGATAGCTATTTAAGTCACCTAGTTAAGTCAGTTGGCTAGCCAATTGGGTAGCTAGGTAGATTGCTAATTAAGTGAACTGGCTAGACAGCGGGCTAGCTGCTTAAGTCAACTAGTTAAATCAGCTGGCTAGCCACATGGCTAGCTATATAGCAAGATAGTTAATTCAGCTGACTAGCAAGCAAGTTAGCTATTTATGACAGCTAGTTAAGTCAGTTGGGTAGCCAGCTGACTAGTTATGTAGTGAGCTAGGTAAGTCAGTTGGCTAGCCAGCTGGCTACCTAATGAAGTCAGCTAGTTAAGTCAGCTGTGCAACCAGCTGTCTAGATATGTAGAGAGTTTGTTAAGTCAGCTGTCTAGCCAGCTGGCTGACTAGTTAAGTAAGATAGTTGAGTCAGCTGGCAAGCCAGCTGGCTGGCTGGTTAAACCAACTAGTTAATTCAGCTGTCTAGCCAGCTGATTAGCTATGTGGCAAGCTAGTAGAGTCAGCTGCCTAGCCAGCTGTCTGACTAGTTACGTCATCTAGTTAATTCAGCTGCATTCCCAGTTGGATAGCTAGGTAGCTAACTAGTTGAGTCAGCTGGCTAGCCAGCTGGCTAGCTGGTTAAATCAGCGAGTTAAATCAGCTGGCCAACCAGTTGGTGAGCTAGTTAAGTCAGCTAGTTAAGTCAGCTGGTTAGTCAGCTGGCTAGCTGGTTAAGTCAGCTAGTTAAGTCAGCTGGCCATCCTTCTTTCTAGCTAGGTAGCTAGCTATTTAAGTCATCTAGTTAAGTCAGCTGGCTAGCTACATAGCTAACTAGTTAAGTCAGTTAGTTAAGTCAGCTGGCTAGCTAGTTAAGACCATTAGTTAAGTCAGCTGACTAGCCAGCTGCCTATCTGTGTAGCTATATAGTTAAGTCAGCTGGCTACCCAGCTGGCTAGCTAGTTAAGTCACTTAGTTAAGTCAGTTCATTGGCCAGCTGTTTAGGTAGGTAATTAAGTAGTTAAATTAGCTGGCAAGCCAGAGGGCTATATATGTAGGTAGCTACTTAAGTCAACTGTCTAGCCTTTATGCTATCTAGTTATGTCAACTAGTTAAGTCAACTGGCTATACAGTTGTCTAGCTAGGTATATAGGTAGTTAAGTCTGCTGGCTAGCCAGTTGTCTACAGCATTACATCAGCTAATTAAATAGGCTGGCTAGGCTGCTGGCTAGTGAGGTCGTTAGGCAATTAAGTCAGGTGACTAGACAGCTGGCCAGCTAGTTAAGTCAGCTACTTTAGAAAGCTGACTAACCAGCTGATTAGCTAGTTAAGTCAGCACGTTATTTCAGTTGTCTGGCCAGTTGGCTAGCTAGTAAAAAGCTATTTACATCAGATGGAAAGCCAGCTGGCTAACTAGTTATTACAGCTAGTTAAGTCAGCTGGCAAGCTAGGAAGCTAGCTAGCTAATTAAGTCAGGTAGTTAATCAGCTAGCTAGCCAGCTTGCTAGCTAGGTAGCTTGTTAGTTATGTCAGCTGTGTTGCAAGCAGGCTAGCTAGTTATTTCACCTAGTTAAGTCAGATGACTTGCATGCTGGTTAGGTAGGTAGCTTGCTAGTTAAGTCATCTGGCTAGACAACTGGCTAGCTAGATAACTCACCTAGATAATTCAGCTGGATAGCCAGCTGGTTAGCTATGTAGCAAGCTAGTTAATTAAACTGGCTAGAAAGCAGGGCAGCAAGTTATGAAAGCTAGTTAAGTTTGCTGTCTAGCAAGATGGTTAGCTAGGTAGTTAGGTAGTTAAGTCAATTAGCAAGCCAGCAGGATACATAGGTAGCTAGCTAGTTAAATCAGCTGGCTAGCCACCTGGCTATCTAGTGATGTCAGCTAGTTAAGTCAGCTGGCTAGCCAGCTGGCTAACAAGTTAAGTAAACTAGTTGAGTCAGCTGGCTAGCTAACTGTCTAGTTTGTTAAGTCACATGGTTAATTCAAGTGCTTAACCATATGGCTAGCTAGGTAGCTAGCAAGTTAAGTCAGATGGCTGGCCAGCTGGCTAGCTGGTAAGTCAGTTATTTAAGTCAGCTGGCTAGTCACCTGTTTAGGTAGGTAACTAGCTAATTAATTCAGTTGGCTAACTGGCTTGCTAGCTTTGCCATCTGGCTCACTAGGTCGCTGGCTAGTTAAGCTATCTGACTAGCAGGATGGGTATCTACTTAAGTCAGCTAGTTAAGACAACTGGTAAGCCAGCTGTCTAGCTAGGTGGCTGGCAAGTTTAGCTGGCTGGTTTGCAGGCTCATCTGCTATGTGGCCAGGTAGTTAAGACTGCTGGCTAGCTGGACGAGCAGCAGGGTGGCTGGCTATTTTAGCCAGCTGGCTATTCCACTGTCCAACCAGCCAACTGGCTATTTAAGCCAGCTGGCTAGCCAGATGGTCAGCCCGCTGATTAGATTGCTGGCTGCCTAGCCAACTAGACAGCCAGGTAGCTAGCTAGTTAAGACAGCTCGTTATCCATATAGCCAACCAGGTATCTAGCTAGTTAAGACAGCTGGCTAGCCAGCTAGCCAGCCAACAAATTAGTCATCTAGTTAAGTCAAATAGCTAGCCATCTAGCTAGTTAAGTGGGCTAGCAAGTCAGCTAACTATTCAGATACCTATTTAAGTCAGCTAGCAAGTCAGGTTCCTACTCAGCTTTCCAGTTAATTAAGTTAGTTATTCAGCTAGCTAGTCAGGTAGATAGTTAAGTCAGCTAGCCATCTAACTAGTCAGTTAGCTAGCTAATTAAGTCAGCTAGCTATACAGGTAGATGGCTTGTATGCTAGATTGTAATGTCAGCTAGATAGCCAGCTAGCTAGTAAGTTAGCTAGTTGTCAGCTAGCAAATTAGCTAGTTACTTAGCTAACTAGTCTGCTATCAACTCAGCTATCTTGTGAGTTAATTAGTGGGCTCCATCGCTTTCCATCAGGTCAGCTAGCTAGTCGGCTCCCTCACCTGCTAAATGTAAACAAACTAGTCTGCATGCTCACCAGCCAACAGGTAAACTAACGTCAGCTCGCTTGCAGGCCAACAGGTCAGCTAAGTAGTCAGCTTGCTCCCCACCAGACTAGGTAAGTCAGCTCACCAGTCAGCTCACTTGCCAGCTGACTAGTTATGGCAGTGCATGCATTGGCTCACATGTGGGCAGAATAGTTAATTCAGCTGACCAGTCAGCTCACTCACCAGCTGACTAGTTAACTCAGTTCATCAGTCACATCCCACGTTTGCCGACTAGTTAAGTCAGCTAACCTGTCAGCCCACTAGCCGGTCAACTAGTTAAGTCAAAAAACCAATCGACCAACTAGTGGGCCAACTTGGCAGCCGAAAATTTATGTCAGCTAAATATTTGGCGTACTAGTTAGGTCAGCTAACTATTCGACCAAATAGTCGGCCGAATTATTAAGTCAACAAACTAGCCAGCCAACTACTTAACCGAGCTAACTATGGGGCCAACTCCTCAGTCAACTAGTTATCTAAGCTAAATAGTTGGCCGATTAGTCGTCCAACAGGTTAAGCCAGCTAACAGGTGGACCGAGGAGTCAGCCAACGTGTTAACCCACCTAACTTGTCACCTGACTCATCAGCCAAGTTGTCACCTAGCTAACTCGTTAACTAACTAGTTAAGTCAGCTTTTTTACTCGTTTATCACCTTGTAAATACAGTTATCTAACTCATTGACTAATTAACCGATTCATTATTTTGGCTAGCTATCTCCAAAGCTAACTAGTTATGTCAGCTAGCTAACTAGTTAGCTAGGTAATTCAGCTAGCTAAGTCATCTAGATCACTAGTTAGCTAATTATATAAGTCAGATACTTAAGTCTGCTACCTAACTAGTTTGCTAATTAGTTAAGTCAGCCCGTTATTCAGCTTGTTAAATAGTTAGCTCACTAATTCTAACAGTTAAGTCAGCTAGTCAACTAGGTAAGTCACCCAGTTAAGTTAGCTAGCCAAGTAGTTAAGTCAGCTAGCTAAGTCTGCTATTTAAGTCAACTTTCTAATTTAGTCAGCTAGTTAAGACAACTAGCTAGCTAGTTATCTAAAGGTTTAAGTCAGAAGGTAGAGTCAGGTTGTTAGCTAGTTAACTAATGGGTTAAATCAGCTGATTGAGTCAGCTAGCTAGCTAGTTAGCAAATGGGTTGAGTCAGCTGGTTGAGTAGGCTAGCTACCAAGTTAGCTAGCGAGTTAAGTCAGCTTGATGGTCAGCTAGTTAGTTAGATAGCTAAAGACTCAACTCAGTTGGATTAGTCAGTTAGCCAGTTCATTAGCTATCGAGATAAGTCAGATGATTAAGTCACCACGCTAGAACGTTAGATAACGATTAAGCTAGCTATATATCTAGCTGGTTAAGTCAGCTAGCAGGCAAGTGAGCTTACTATTTAAGTCAGCTTGTTAGCTAGGTAGCTAGCTACGTAGCTAACGATTTAAGTCAGCTGGCTAACTATAGAGCTATCTAGTTAGCTAACTATTTACTTCAGCTAGCTAGCTAGGTTGCTGCTAGTTAAGTCAGCTACTTAAGTCAGCTTGATAGCCA
>NW_007227498.1:29253-31884 GCF_000164805.1 Carlito syrichta
TAGATAGCTAGCAAGTTAAGTGAGGTGACTAGCCAGCTTGCTAGCTTAAGTCAGCTAAGAAAGTCAGCTAGCTAGCCTGCTGTCTAGATAGGTAGGAAGCTAGTTAAGTCAGCTGTCTAGCCAGCTGACTAGCTGTTAAGTCAGCTAGCTAAGTCAGGTGGCAATCAGCTGACTAGCTAGTTATTTCAGCTAGTTAAGTCAGTTGGCCAGTTAGGAAGCTAGCTATATTCATCAGCTAGTTATGGTAGTTAGGTAGATAGTGAAGTCAGCTTCTTAAGTCAACTGGCTAGCTAGATAGCTGGCTAGATAGCTGGCTAGTTAAGCCAGCTAGATAAGCCAGCTGGCTAGCTAAGTAGCTAGCTGACTAAGTCAGCTATTTAAGTCAGCTTGCTAGTTAGTTAAGTCAGCAAGTCAAGTCAACTGGCTAGCCAGCTGCCAAGCTGGTTACCTACCTAGTTAACTCAGCTGGCTAGTCCATTATATAGTGAGTTAATTAACCTATTTAAGTCAGCTCACTAGCCAGTTGGTTACCTGTGTACCTAGGTAGTTAAGTCTGCTGGCAAGCCAGCAGGATACGTTGGTAGCTAGCTAGTTAAGTTAGCTGGCTATCCAGCTGACTGGCTAGGTACCTAAGCTGTTAAGTCAGCCTGCTAGCCAGCAGGCTAGCTAGTTGAATCACATAGTTTAGTCAGCTGACTAGACAGCTGGCCACCTAGGTAGCTAGATAGTTAAGTCAGCTATCTAATCCACTAGCTAGCTAATCAAGTCACTTAGGTAATTCAGCTGGCTAGCCAGCTGGCTCGCTAGGTAGCTTGCTAATTAAGTCAGCTGACTAGACAGCTGGCTAGTTAGTTAAGTCACCTAGTTTAGTCACCTGGCTAGCCAGCTGCCTAGATATATAATATGCTAGTTAATTCACCTGACTAGAAAGCAGGCCAGCTATTTAAGTCAGCTAGTTGTGTTAGCCGGCTCTCCAGCTGTCTAGCTAGATATCGAGCTACTTAAGTCAGTTGGCTAGCCAGTTAGCAAGTTAATTAAGTCAGCTAGGTAATCAGCTGGCTAGCCAGCTAGCTAGCTAGGTAGAGAGCTAGTTAAGACAGCTGGCAAGCCAGCTGGCTAACTAGTTAATTCAGTTAGTTGAGTCAGCTGGCTAGCCAGCTGGCTAGTAGGTTGTCAACTAGTTATGTCATCTGGCTTGCCAGCTGGTTAGCTAGGTAACAAGCTAGTTAAATCAGCTGGCTAGCCAGCTGGCTAGCTATTTAACTCAGCTAGTCAATTCAGCTGACTTCCCAGCTGGCTAGCTAGGTAGATAACTGGTAAAGTCAGCTAACTAGCCAGTTGAATATATGGTTAAGTCAGCTAGTTAGTTCAGGTGGTCAGGAAACTGGCTTGCTAGTTAAGACAGTAAGTTAAGTCAGCAGGTCAGCCCACTGGCAAGTTAGTTAAGTCAGCTAGTTAAGTCAGCTGACCAGCCAACTGGCTAGTTAGGTACCTAGTTAGTTAAGTCAGCTAGTACTGTCAACTGTTTAGCTAGGTCTCTAGCTAAGTCAGTTAGCTTAGTCAGCTGGCTAGCCAGTTACCTAGCAGTGTACCTATCCAGATAAATCAGCTGGCTAGTAAACTGGCTAGCTAGTTAAGTAAAGTAATTAAGTCAGCTCGCTGGCCAGCAGGTTAGCTAGGAAGTTAGATAGTTAAATCAGTTGTCAAGCCAGAGGTATATGTATGTAGATAGCTAGTTAAGTGTGCTGGCAAGCCATCAGGCTATCTAGTTTTGTCAGCTAGTTAAGTCAGCTGGCTATGAAGCTATCTAGCTCTGTAGGTAGCTAGCTAAGTCTGCTAGCTAGCCATCTGGCTACTTAGTTAAGTCAGCTGGCTAGGCTGCTGGATATCTAGGCAGCTAGGCAATTAACTCAACTGGTTAGCCACCTGGCCAGCTTGTAAATTCAGCTAGTTTAGTCAGCTGGCTAACCAGCTGGTTAGCTAGTTAAGTCAGCTGGTGAAGTCAGTTGTCTAGCCAGCTGGCTAACTAGTTAAAAAGCTGGTTATGTCAGATGGGTAGCCAGCTGGCTCACTAGTTATTTCAGGTAGTGAAGTCAGTTGGCTTGCTAGGTAGCTAGGCAATTAAGTCAGCTGGCTATCCAGCTGGCTATCTTGTTAAGTCAGATAGTTCAGACAGCTGGCTTACCAGCTTGCTAGCTAGGTAGCTAGGAAGTTATGTCAGCTGTATAGTCAGCTGGCTAGTGAGTTCAGTCACCTAGTTAAGTCAGCTGAAAAGCAGCTGGCTAGCTAGTTAGCTTGCTAGTTAAGTCAGCTGGCTGGACATCTGGCTAGCTAGATAAGTCACCTAGTTAATTCAACTGGATAGCCAGCTTGCTACCTATGTATCATGCTAGTTAATTCAACTGGTTAGAAAGCAAGCCAACTAGATAAGACAGCTAGTTAATTCAGCTGGCTAGCAAGCTTGCTGGCTAGGTTGTCACCTATTTAAGTCTGTTAGCTAGCCAGCTGGCTCGCTAGCTAATTATATCACCTAGTTAAGGCAGCTGGCTATCCAGGTGACTAGAGAGGTACAGAGCTAGTTAATTCAGCTGTGTAGCCATGTGGATATCTAGTTAAGTCAGTTAGTTTAGT
>NW_007227498.1:32275-42356 GCF_000164805.1 Carlito syrichta
CTAGCTGGTTAAGTCAGCTAGTTAATTCAATTGACTAGTCAACTGGCTAGCTACGTAGCTCGCTAGTTAAGTCAGCTTGTTATCCAACAGGCTAGCTAGGTGCCTGGTAAGTTAAGCTGGCTGGTTAGTAGGCTGGTCATTGTAGGTGGCACACTAGATAAGCTCGGTTGCTTCCTGGCTGACCAGCAGAGTGACTTGCTAGTGAAGCCAGCTGGCTATCTGACCTTCCAGCCAGCCAGATGGCTATTTAAGCTGGCTGGCTAGCCAGCTGGTCAGTCCACTAGCTCACTAGCTGGCTGCCTAGCCAGCTAGCCAGCCAGGTGTCTAGCTAGTTAAACCAGATGGCTACCCATGTAGGCAACCAGGTAACTGGCTAGTTAAGTCAGCTGGATGGTATGCTATCCTGCCCAGTTGCTAGTCAGCTAGTTAAGTCAACTAGCAAGCCAGTCAGCTTGTTAAGTCAGCTAACAAGTCAGCTAATCATTCAACTATCTAGTGAAGTGAAGTAGCTATTCAGCTTGCTAGTCATGAGCTAGTTGTCAGCTAGCTAGTCAGCTAGTTCTTCAGCTAGATAATTAGCTAGTTAGCTAGGTAGTTCTGTCAGCTGTTAAGTCTGTGGTATACATAGGCAGCTAGCTATTTTAGTCAGCTGTCTAGCCACCTGGCTAGCTAGTGTTGTCAGCTAGTTAAGTCATTTGGATTTCTAGTTATGTCAGCTAGTTGAGTCAGCTGACTAGCTAGCTAACTAGCCAGATAGTTAGCTAGTTAAGTCAGCAAGCTAGAGAGTTAGATAGCTTGTTTTCTAGATAGTTCTTAGCTAGCTAGCCAGCTAGCTAGTCCGCTAGTTAGTTAAGTCAGCTAGCAAACCAGCTAGTTACCTAGCTAACTAGTCAGCTAGCAACTCAGCTATCAGGTCAGATAACTAGTAGGCTCGCTCTGTTTCCATCAGTTTAGCTAATTAGTCGGTTTGCTCGCCTGCAAACTGGTCAGCAAACTAGTTGGCTCGCTCGCCAGCCAATAGGTCAACTAAATTGTTAGCTCGTTCACAGGCCAACAGGTCAGCTAATTTGTAGGCTTGCTCAACAGCTGATTAGTTAAGTCAGCTCACCGGTTGGCTCGCAAGCGGGCTGACTAGTTAAGGCAGCTCACATGTTGTGTCACTCACTGGATGATTAGTTAAGTCAGCTCACCAATCGGTTCATTCACTGGCTGACTAGTTAACTCTTCTGACCATTCGGCTCACTCACTAATCGACTAGTCAGCTGACCAGTCAGATCACTTGCCGGCTGACTAGTTAAATCAGCTGACCAGTTGGTTCACTCGCTGGCCAAATAGTTGTCAGTTGGCCAGATAGCTAGCTAGATAGCTAGCCAGATAGCTAGCTAGTTAAGTCAGCAATCTAGAGAGTTAGATAGCTTGTTTGCTAGATAGTTCTGTCAGCTAGCTATCCAGCTAGCTAGCCTGCTAGTTAGTTAAGTCAGCTAGCAAACCAGCTTGTTACCTAGCTAACTAGCCAGCTAGCAACTCAGCTATCTGGTCAGATATCTAGTAGGCTCGCTCTGTTTCCACCAGTTTAGCTAATTAGTCGGTTTGCTCACCTGCAAACTGGTCAGCAAACTAGTTGGCTCGCTCGCCAGACAACAGGTCAACTAAATTGTCAGCTTGCTTGCAGGCCAACAGGTCAGCTAATTTGTAGGCTTGCTCAACAGCTGATTAGTTAAGTCAACTCACCAGTTGGCTCGCAAGCGGGCTGACTAGTTAAGGCAGCTCACATGTTGTGTCACTTGCTGGATGATTAGTTAAGTCAGCTCACCAATCGGCTCATTCACTGGCTGACTAGTTAACTCTTCTGACCATTCGGCTCACTCACTGATCGACTAGTCAGCTGACCAGTCAGCTCACTCGCCGGCTGACTAGTTAAATTAGCTGACCAGTTGGTTCACTCACTGGCCAAATAGTTGTCAGTTGGCCAGTTGGCTCACTCGCTGGCCAACTAGTTATGTCTGCTCACCTGTGGGTTCACTCGTCAGCCTACTAGTTAAGTAAGACTTCCAGTCGGCCAACTAGCCGGCCAACTATTTAAGTCAGCTAACCTATCTGCCGACTATTTGGCTAACTTGTCAGCTGATACATAAGGTCAGCTAACTTGGGGGCCGACGACTTAGGTTAGCTACATAGTGGCCAAAGTAGTCAGCCAACTTGTTAGGTCAGCAAACTAGCCAGGCAAAGAGTTAACTGAGCTAACTTTTGGGCCAACTCGGTGGTCAACTAATTAAACCAGCTAACTAGTCGGCCAAATATTTGGCAGACTTGTTAAGCCAGCTAACAAGTCAGCTGAGTAGTCAGCCAATGTGTTAAACCAGATAAGTAGTCGGCCGAATCATCAGCCAACAAGTTGTCACCTAGTTAACTTGTTAACCAACTAATAAAGAAAACTAGTGAACTCATTTACCAAATAGTTAATACAGTTAGATAACTCAACCAACTCATTATGTCAACTAGCTATCTCATTAGCCAACTAGTTAAGTCTGCAAGCAAAGTCAGCTAGTTAATTAGCTAGCTAGCTAAGTCAGCTAGCTAAGACAAGTAGTTCACTAGCTAGCTAACTATTTAATCAGCTACTTAAATCTGCTACCTAACTATTTATCTAACTAGTTAACTCAGCTAGTTATTCAGCCAGCTAAATATATAGCTATTTGATTCAGGTAGTTAAGTCAGCTGGCTAACTACTTAAGTCAGCCAATTATGTCAGCTAGCTAAGTAGTTAAGACAGCTAGCCAAGTCAGCTAGTAAAATCAGCTTTCTGATTTAGTCAGCTGGTTAGCCAGCTGGGGGATAGTTAGATCAGTGAGTTAGGTGAGCTGGCTAGACATCCGGCTAGCTAGGTGGCTGGCTAGTTTAGCCTGCTGGCTAGCCGGATGTCTATCTAATTCAGTCTGCTAGTTAAGTCAGCTGGTTAGCCAACTGGCTAGCTAGGTGACTGGCATGCTAAGTTGGCTGGTTATCAGCCTGGTCAAGGAGGTGGCCAGATAACTAAGCAGGCTCGTTAGGCAGCTGAACACCAGGGTGGCTGGCTAGTTAAGCAAGCTTTCTATACCACTTTTCAGCCAGGCAGCTGGCTATTTAAGCCGGCTGGCTTGCCAGGTTCCCAATCCACTAGCTAACTAGCCGGCTGTCTAGCCAGGTAGCCAGCCTGGTAGCTAGTTATTTGAATCAGCTGACTAGACGTCTAGCCAACCAGGTAGCTTGCTAGTTAAGTCAACTGGCAAGCCAGGCAGCCAGCTAACTAGTTAGTAAGCTAGTTAAGTCGGCCTACTAGCCAGCTAGCTAGTTAAGTCAGCAAACATGTCAGCTAACTATTCAGCTAGCTAGTTAAGTCTGCTAGCAAGTCAGGTTGATTGTCAAATAGCTAGTTAAGTCATCTAGCTAGTCAGCTAGCAACAGCTAGATAAATAGGTCAGCTAGCCAGCTCACTAGCCAGTTAGTTAGTTAGTTAAGTCAGCATGCTAGACAGCTAGATAACTTGTTTTCTAGTTAGTTATGTCAGATAGATAACTCACTAGCTAGTCAGCTAGCTAGTTAAGTCAGCTAGCAAACCAGCTAGCTTCCTGGTTAACTTGTTGGCTAGCAACTCAGCTAGCTGGTCAGCTAACTAGTGGGCTCGATTGCTTTCCATCAGGTCAGCTAAATATACGGCTTGCTCACATGCCAACCGGTCAGCAAACTAGTCAGCTCACTCACCAGTCATCAGATCAACTAACATGTTGACTCACTCGCAGGCCAACAGGTCAGCAAACTAGTTGACTTGCTCACCAGCCGACAAGTTAAGTTAGCTCACTCACCTGTCGAATAGTTAAGGCAGCTCACGCATCGGCTCACTCACCGGCTGACTAGTTAAGTGGCTCACTGGAAGGCTCATTCACTGGCCGACTAGGTAATTCTGAGCAGTCAACTCACTCCCCAGTCGACTAAATTCAGCTAACCGATCATCTCACACAACGCCCAACTAGTTAAGTTGGCTGACCCTTCGACTTGCCTGCCAGGTGACTAGTTAAGTCAACTGACCAATCGGCTTACTCGCTGGTGAACTAGTTAATTCAACTGACAAGTTGACTCACTCACCAGTTGACTAGTTAAGTCAGCTAAAATGTCAGCTCACTCACCGGCTGACAAGTGAAGTCAGCTAACCGGTTGGCCTACTAGCCGTCCACCTAGTTAATTTAGCTAACCAATTGGCTGACTAGTGGGCCATATGTCAGTCAACAATTTAGGTCATCTAAGTAGTCGGCCGATTAGTTAGGTGAGCTAACTAGTTGACCAACTAATCGGATGACTAGTTAGGTCAGCAAATTAGTCTACCAACTAGTTAACTGAACTAACTAGTGGGCCAACTCGTCAGTCAACTAGTTAACCCAGCTAAATTGTCGGCCGAATATTCGGCCAAATTTTTATGTCAGCAAACAAGTCGACTGTGTAGTCAACCAATGTATTAAACCAGCTAACTAGTCAACCAACTCATCAGCCAGAAAGTTGTCACCTAGCTAACTCGTTAACCAACTAGTTAATTCAGCTAGATATCTCGTTTACCTACTAGATAAAAAAAATAGCTAACTCATTAACAAACTTGCTAAGTCAGCTGGCTATCTCGTTAGCCAACTACTTAGGTCAGTTAGCTAATTCAGCTAGCTAACCAGCTAGCTAGCTAAGTCAGCTCACTAAATCAGCTAACTCAATTTTTAGCTAAATATATGTCAGCTACTTAAGTCTGCTTGCTGACTAGTTAGCTAATTAATTAAGTCATCTAGTTATTCAGCTAGTTAAATATTTAGCTAACTATTTAATTCACATAGCTATGCTAGCTAGCTAACTAGTTAAGCCAGCCAGTTAAGTCAGTTACTTAAGTCAGTTTTCTAATTTCATCAGCTGGTTAAGACAGCTAGCTGGCTAGTTAACTAATGGGTTGAGTTACCAGGGTGGCTCAGGTAGATATCTAGTTAACTAACGTATTAATTCAGCTGGTTGAGTTGGCTAGCTAGCAAGTTAGGAAATGGGTTGAGTCAGCTGGTTGAGTAGGCTAGCTAGGTAATCAGCTAACACGTTAAGTCAGCTGAATGAGTCAGCTAGATACCTAGCTAGTTAATGATTTAAGTCAACTGGTTGTGTCAGCTAGCTAGCTCATTAGCTAATGAGTTAAGTAAGATAATTAAGTCACCTAACTAGCACGTTAGATGATGAGCAAGCTAACTAGTTAGCTAGCTGGTTAAGTTAGCCAACAAGCTAGGCAGCTAACCAAATCAGCTGGCTAGCTAGGTAGCTGGCTAGTTTACTAACTTTTTATGTCAGCTGACTAGCTAGGTAGCTAGCTAGTTAAGTCAACTAGTTAAGTTAGCTGACTAGCCAGCTGGCTAGCTAGGTAGTGAGCTAGTTAACTCAGTTGGCTAAACAGCTGGCTAGCTGGTTAATTCAGCTAGTTAAGAGAGCTGGAAAGCCAACTGATGAGGTAGGTAGTTAGCTAGTTAAGTTAGCTAGATAGCTACCTGGCTAACTAGTGATGTCAGTGAGTTAAGTCAGTTGGCTAGCCAACTGTCTAGGTGGTTAAGTCATCTAGTTTAATCAGCTGTCTAGCCAGCTGGCTAGTGATACAGCTAGCTAGATAAGTCAGCTTGCTAGCCAACAGGCTAGCCATTCAAGTCAGCTAGTTAAGTCAGCTGGTTAGTCTTCTGGCTAGGTAGGTAGCTAGCTAGTTAAATGAGCTGGCTACCCATCTTGCTAATGTCAGCAAGGTAAGCCAGCTTGCTAGAAAACTGGCTAGATTGTGAGCAAGCTAGTTTAGTCAGCTGGTCAGACAGCTGACTAGCTGTTTAAGTCAACTAGTTAAGTCAGATGGCTAACCAACTGGCTAGATAGTTAAATCAGCTAGATAATTCAGCTGGCTTCCCAGCTGACTGGCTAGGTAGCTAACTAGTTAAGTCAGCTGACTAGTTAGATGGCTAGCTTGTTAAGTCAGCTAGTTAATTCAGCTGGCCATCCAGCTGGCTTGTTAATTAATTCAGATAGTTAAGCCATCTGGCCAGCCAGTTGGCTAGCTAGATAGCAATCTCTTTAAATCAGCTAGTTACCTCAGGTGGACTACTAGGTAGCTAGCTAGTTAAGTCAGCTAGTTAAGTCAGCTGGATAGCTGGTTAAATCAGTTAGTTAAATCAGCTGGCTAGCCAGCTGCCAATGAGAATAGCTATCTAGTTAAGTCAGTTGGATAGCCAGGTGGCTAGCTAGTTAAGTCACCAAATTAAGTCAGCTTGCTGACCTGCTGGTTAGCTAAGTATTTAGGTTGTTAAGTCTACTGGCAAGCCAGTGTGCTATGTAGGTACGTAGCTAGTTAAGTCAGTAAGCTAGCCATTAGGATATCTATTTATATCAGCTAGTAAATTCAGTTGGTTATCCAGCTGTCTAGCTAGCTAGAGAGGTAGTTAAGTTTGATGACTAGCCAGCTGACTACTTCATTATGTCAGCTACTTAAGTCAACTGGTTAGGCTGCTGGCTAGCTAGATTTCTAGGCAATTAATCAGCTGGCTCCCCAGCTGGCCAGCTAGCTCAGTTAGCTAGTTTACTCAGCTGGCTAACTATCTGTGTAGCTAGTTAAGTCAGCAAGTTAACTCAGTGGTCAAGCCAGTTGACTGGCTAGTTAAAAAGCTAGTTAAGTAAGATGGGCAGTCACCTGGCTCACTAGATGTTTCAGCTACTTAAGTTAGCTGGCTATAGGAAGCTAGCTAGTTAAGTCAGCCAGATATGTCAGTGAGTTAGCTAGTTAAGTCAGCTAGTTAAGTCAATTAGCTATATGGTAGCTAGCTAGGTAGCTAGCTAGTTAAATCAGCTATGTATGTCAGCTGGCTAGGTAAGTAGTTATCTAGTTAACTCAGCTAGTTAAGCCAGCAGCCTAGCTAGTTGAATAAGTTAGGTAAGTCAGGTGACTTGCCAGCTGTTTAGCAAGATAGCTAGCTAGATAAGTTTGCTGGCTAGTCAACTGGCTAATACTTTATATAAGCTAGATAAGTCAGCTGGGCAACCAGTGTGATATGTATGTAGCTAGTTATTTAAGCAAGCTGGCTAGCCACCTAGCTATTTAGAGATGTCAACTAGTTAAGTCAGCTGGCTAGCCAGCTGGCTAACGAGTTAAGTTACCTAGTTGAGTCTGCTGGCTAGCCAGCTGCTTAGCTGGTTAAGTTAGCTAGTTCATTCATGTGGCTAGCCATCTGCCTAGCTTTTAGCCAGCTAATTAAGTCAGCTGGCTAGCCAGCTGACTAGCTCGTTACATCAGCTTGTTAAGTAAACTGACTAGACCCCTGGCTTGGTAGGTAGCTAGGTAATTAAGTCAGCTGGCTAGCCCGCTGGCTAGTTAGTTAAGCCAGCTAGTTAAGAGTGCTGGTTAGCCAACTGATTATCTTGGTGGCTAGCTAGTTATGCCAGATGGCTATACACTTAAGTCAGATTGTTAATACAGCTGGTTCACCAGCTGGCTAGTTAGGTGATCGGCTAGTTAAGATGACTGGTTAACAGACTGGACAGGTAGGTGGCCATCTATTTAAGCCAGCTGAATAGCCGGCTAACCAGCAGGGTAGCTGGCTAGTTAAGCAGGCTGGCTATCAGAATGTCCAGCCAGCCAGCTGACTATTTAATTCAACTAGCTAGACAGCAGGCCATACCTCTAGCTAGCTAGTTGGCTGCCTAGCCAACTGGCCAGCCAGGTAACTAGCTAGTAAAGCCAGTTGGCTAGCCGTCTAGCCAACCAGGTAACTAGCTAGTTAAGTCAGGAAACTAGCCAGCTAGCCAGTCAACTCGCTAGTCAGCTAGTTAAGTCAGCTAGCTAGCCAACTAGCTAGTTAAGTCAGCTATCAAGTCAGTTAACTATTCAGCTAGCTAGTTAAACCAGCTAGGTAGTCAGGTAGCTTGTCAGCTAGCTATTTAAGTCAGCTATCTAGTCAGCTAACTAATCAGCTAGATAGTTAATTCTGCTAGCCAACTAACTAGCAAGTTAGCAAGCTCGTTAAGTCAGTTAGATAGACAGCTAGATACGTTGCTTGATAGCTAGTTATGTCAACCACATATCCACTTAGGTAGTCAGCTATATAGTTACGTCAGCTTAAGTATAATCAGCTAGTTACTTAATCAGCTAGTTAACTATAAGTAACTATAGTTAACTATAATCAGCTAGTTACTTAGCTAAATAGTGGGCTAGCAACACAGAATGCTGGTCAGATAACTAGTGGCCTTGCTCGCTTTCCATTAGGACAGCTAACTAGTCTGCTCACACACCTTCCAACCAGTCAGAAAACTAGTCGGCTCACTTGCCTGCCAAAAGTTCAAATAACTCTTTGGAAAGTTCTCAAGACAACCGGACAGCTAACTAGCCGGCTTGCTCACCAGTTGACTATTTAAGTCAGCTCACAAATCACTCTCTCACTGGCCGACTACTTAAGGCATCTCCCCCATCAGCTCATTCAATGGCCAATTAGTTAATTTGGCTCACCTATCTGGTAACTCGCCAGTCAACTAGTTAAGTCTTCTACCCAGTTGGCTCACTCGCCAGCCAAATAAAGTCAACTGACCAGTCAGCAAAGTCACCACCAGATTAGTTAAGTCAGCTAGCCAGTCGGTTCACTCATTGGCTGACTAGTTAAGGCAGCTTACCAGTTGGCTCAATCACTGGCCGACTTGTTAAGTCAGCTGAACAGTCGGCTCTCTTGCTGTCTGACTAGTTAAGTCAGCTCACCTGTTGGCTCACATGCTGGTCGACTAGTTAAGTCTGGTAACCGGTCCGCCATCTAGCTGTCCAAGTAGTAAAGTGAGCTAAACATCATCCGCCTAGTCGACCAACTTGTCAGCCGACAAGTTAGCACAGCTAACTAGTCTGCCGACTAGTTAGATCAGCTAACTTGTCGGCTAAATAGTCGGCCAATTAGTTAAGTCAGAAAACGAGCTAGCAACTAGTTAACATTGCTAACTAGTGGGACAACTCGTCAGTCATCTTGTTAACCAAGCTAAATAGTCAGCCAACTAGACGGCCAAATTGTTAAGCCAGATAACAAGTTGACCTAGTAGGCAGCCAACGTGTTAAACAATCTAAGTAGTTGGCCGACTCGTTAGCCAACAAGTTAATTCACTTAGCTAATTTGTTAGCAAACTAGTTAAGTCAGCTATTTAACTCGTTTACCAACTAGTTAAAACAGTTAGCTAACTCGTTAGCCAATTCATTAAGTCAGCCAGCCATCTCGTTAGCCAACTAGTTTAGTCAGCTAGCTAAGTCAGCTAGCTCACCAGCTAGCTAGCTAAGTAAGCTAGCTCACTAGTTACCTCACTATTTAAGTCACCTATTAAGTCTGTTACCTAACTAGTTAGATAATTATTAAAGTAGCTAGTTATTCAGCTAGTTAAATTGTTAGCTAACTTTTTAATTCAGGTAGCTAAGTTATCTAGCTAACTTGTAAGTCAGACAGTTAATTCAGCTTGCTAAGTAGTTCAGTCAGATAGCTAAATTAGCTAGTTAAGTCAGCTTTCTAATTTAGTCAGATGGTTAAGACAGATGGCTAGCTATTTAGGTAATGGGTTAAGTCAGCAAGTTGAGTGAGGTAGTAAGCTAGATAACTAATGGGTTAAACCAGCTGGTTGAGTTTGCTTGTTATCTAGTTAGCAAACGGGTTGTGTCAGCTGGTTGTGTAGGCAAGTTAGCTAGTTAGCTAATGAGTTAAGTCAGCTTGTTGAGTCAGCTAGGTCACTCTTTAGGTAATGAGTTAAGTCAGATGATTAAGTCAGCAAGCTAGCACGTTAGATAAGAGTAAGCTTACCATTTAGCTAGCTGGTTAAGTCAGCAAGCTAGCTAGGCTGCTAACTATTTAAGTCAGCTTGTTAGCTAGGTAGCTTGCTGGTTAGATAACTATTTAATTCAGCTGGCTAGCTAGGTAGCTAGCTAGTTAACTAACTATATAAGTTATCCGGCAAGCTAGGTAGCTAGCTAGTTAACTCAGCTAGTTCAATCAGCTGGCTAACCAGACGTCTAGCTAGGTAGCAAGCTAGTAAAGTCAGTTGG
>NW_007227499.1:0-5428 GCF_000164805.1 Carlito syrichta
ATATATATATATATATATATATATATATATATATATATGTAAATAGAGCATAAAATATTAGTGAAGGGAAAGGAAGCATGGGGGAAACCTGGGAATAATCCAAGGTAAGTGTAGTGCACAAATTGCAGTACATATAAATTCTGGTATTGCCCAGAAAAACTACCATAAGTTTGACTCTGAGCTTTCGATTAAATAAAGCAAAGATGTTCACATGAAGAGATACATAATTTACATTGTTATTCAAACAAAAACAAAACAGCTCTTCAGAAGACTGATCCTGAGAAAAGGAGAGATTGGGTGTGAACTACATTCTCAATAACAGACTTCACTGAGCTTTTTTTTTTAGAACATATCGATGTAGAAGCCAGTAAAAATTATGCCTTAATATGGAAGAAAGAGCATAAAACCTTGTGATCTAAAACAGATTTCTGATGGCCTTGTTTATCCCAGGATAAATTTAGTTTATTTATCTTTATTGCATTTTAGAAAAGCTACATAAAAATTAGCAACTTGGCAAGACCTCATCTCTACAATAAGTCAAAAATTAGCCGGGCACGGTAGCGCGCACCTGTAGTTCCAGCTACTCAGAAGGCTGAGGCGGAAGGATCGCCGGAGCCCAGCAGGTCGAGGCTGCGGTGGCCAGGAGTGGCCACTGCACTTCGGTCTGGGCGACAGAGTGAGACTCCAACTCAAAAAAAAAAAAAATTAGTCAAAGATAGAAGGAATTACCAAATTGATGATATGACAGAAAAGCTTGGGTACAGAATTTAAAAAGAGATATTTTAAAATAGGCTTTTAGGAGAAAAACATTTTCTTGATTTCAATTACAATGGTTACAGTTTAAGGATATTTTTAAGAGCTCACATTTTATTTGCTATTTTGTCATATATTTTACTTTTATTTAAACTATAAACCACATAAAGTATTATAATTGCTGTTGCTTTAAACAATAAATGTCTTTTATATGTTCCTATATTTACCCTTTCCAGTGATGTTGATTCTCCCCTGGACTTTCATGCTTCATATGGAATTTTTTTCCTTTAGCTCAAGGAAATTCCATTAGTATTTCCTACAGTAAATTTATGTTTCCATGAATTTTCTTATCTGATGACTATCTGAGAATATTTACCTTTTGTTTTCATTACTGAAAAATATTTTCACTGAGTATGGAATTGTAGTGTTGGCAGGTTTTATTTTCTTTTAGCACTTTAAAACCGACAATATACGTTCATATTTTGAGACATCATGTTCCACATGAGAAATACATGCAATTTTATTTTTTAATTAAAAAATAAAAAGGTAATCACTTAAATTACAATCTTATTATGGCATACATAATTTCTGTTGAGAAGTCAGCTGTCATTTTAATTGTCTCTTTAAAGAAAATGTCCTTTTTTTTAGCAGTTAGACTCTTAAATGCCTAGGGGTGATTTTCTCTGTATTTTTTTTTTTCTGCTACAGGTACATCAAATTTCTTGAAACTATGGGCTATGCCTTTCATCAGATTTCAAAAATTATTGGCTATAAGTGTTACAATAGTGCTTCTGTTTTAGTATCTGCCTCCTTTATCTTGGACTATAACTCCATGTCTGCTATTCATTACAGACTATTTTATTTCTTTATGGCCTTTTATATATCTTTCTTCAGTAATTATTTTCTTGTGCTTTAGTTTGGGCTCATTTAGGACTGTATTTTACTGTGTTTCATTCAACCTATGTTAAACCTATCTGTATTATTCATGGCTCTCCAGAGAAACTGAACCAACAGGATGAATTTAAGTATGGAAAGAGATTTATTGTAAGGAGTTGGCTCATACAGTTATAAAGGCCAACAGTTTCAAGAGGGTAGTCAACAAGTTGGAGATTCAGAGAAGTCCATGGGATAATTTCGGTCTGAGGCCGCAAGTCTAAGAGCCAGGACAGCCAGCAGTAAAATTTCTTCTGAATGCTGGCGGTCTTGAGATCCAGAAAAAACTGATGTTTTAGTTCCAATCTGAAGGCAGAAAACATATATGTGTCCCAGCTCAAGGCAGTCAGTCAGAAGAAAATTCCTTTATGGGAAGGTCAATTTTTTTGCTCTATTCAGATCTTCATCTTTTCAAGTGGGGCCCACCTACATTATGGCAGGTGATCTACTTTACTCAGTCTGCCACTTCAGATGTTAATCTTATCCAGAAACATTCTCACAGTCACACCCAGCATAATGTTTGACAAGTATCTGGGAATTTTGTGGCCTGATCAAGTTGAAATGTAAAATTAACCAATGAGTTTCAAATTCAAATATTACATTTTGCACAATAGAGGAAAAGAACAGTAAGAAAGATCCCAATCCACATCTTTTTACATATAGTTTAAGCATGGGGAGTTGCCCCTTGTAAAACTGAGAAGTTTATTGAAAACATGCCCCTGTAACGAAGGCCTTATTCACTTTTCACAAGTGGCCCAATAAAAAACTTTGGTGTCTCTGAATAAGTGCTCAATAATTGCTAGTCCTTTTTAAATTTTTTTTAAAACTTAGCATATATTTTTGTGTACCATAGGTAAAAAATAAAGATATCAGTTGTCCTCTGTACCAATTTTAGTAATGGGCAAGTTACCTTATTTATATTTTTTTAAAATGGAGATGCACTGACTTAAGAGTAATACCTATTGTTGGATTGTGGCTATTAATCACATTAGTACAGAGAATGCTTGGAATCGTGTCTAGAACGTAAGAAATGCTCAGAAAATGTTATGTTAGCTATTACTATTGTTTTTATTATTACAGACATATTCCATTTTATTAAATTTCACTTTACTGCCCTTTGCAGACAATAAAATTTGAAGGTTTGTGGTAACTTTGTATGGAACAAGACTGTCATTGCAATTTTTCCAACAGCATGTGCTCACTTCGTGTCTCTGTGAAACATTTTAGTAATTTTTGTAATATTTCACACTTTTCATTATTATTATATCTGTTGTGGTGATCGGTGATTAGTGGTCTTTGATGCCCTAACTGTAATTGTTTTGGGGCACCATGAATTGCATCTATATTAGATGGCAAACTGGATAAAGGTTGTTTGTGTCCTGACTTTTTCACCCACCTGCCTCTGTCATCTTTCCCCTTCTTTTCCAACCCTCATGCATGACTTTGAGGGATTCAAGACTTCACTGAAGGAATTAATGTACATTTGGTGGAAATAGCAAGAGAACTAGAATTAGAAGTGGAGCCTGGAGGTGTGACGGAATTACTGCAATCTCACAATAAAACTAGAACAAATAGAGTTGCTTCTTATAGATGGATAAAGCAAAGAAAGTGATTACTTGAGATGGATTCTACTGCAGGAAACATTTTTGAAATAACAACAAAGGAGTTAGAATAGTACATAAACTTTGTTAATAAAGCAGCAGCAGGATTTGAGCACACTGACTCCAATTTTATTTTATTTATTTTATGTTTTTCCTTCCCCCTCCCTCCCCCTCAACTCCAATTTTAAAAGAAGTTCTACTTCAGACAACGTTGTATGCTATAAAGAAATCCTTCATGAAAGAAAGCATCAAACTGATGAGGCAAAACAACCCTGATCACTCAGCAGTTATCTACATTGAGGCAAGACATTCCACTGGCAAAAAGATTATGGCTCACTTAAGGCTCATTTGTATTTTTGCATCATTTGTATTTTTTGATCTTTTGTATTTTTCAGCAAGAAATTGTTTTCTTGATTTTCAGTTGGATATGACTTTCTACTTTTTACTTTTTAGTTTTTAAAAATCTCAATAACTTTAGGGGTACAAGTGGTTTTTTGGTACATGGGTGTATTGTATTATGGTGAAAAGTATGGACTTGAAGCTTACCCATCTCTCCCACTAGTGTACATTGTACCTGATAGATTTTGTATCCTTGCTCCACTTTCCTCCTTCCCCCTTCTGAGCCCATTACACCATTCTACGTACCTTTTCAGATCCATAGTTTAGCTCACCTTAGGAGTGAGAGCATGTGATATTTGGTTTTCTGTTCCTGCTCACTTCACTTAGGATAACGGTCTCCAATTCTGTCTAAGTTGCTGCAAGGCATCATTTAGTTCTTTATTATGGCTGAATAGTATTCCATTATGTATGTAATAGTCCCATATATATGTCTTGTATTTTTTGCATGTATATATATTTACATATATATACCACATTTTCTTTATCCACTGATTAGTTGATGGGCATTTAGGTTGCTTCCACATTTTTTGCAATTATAAATTGCGCTGTGATGAGCATATGAATTCAGGTGTCTTTTTTGTATAATGACCTCTTTTCATTTGAGTTGATATCAAATAGTGAGGTTGCCAGATTGAATGGTAGATATACTTTTAGTTATCTGAGAATTGTCTATTATTATTTCCATAGAGATTGTACTAATTTACATTTCCACCAACAGTATATAAGCATTTCCTTTTTGCCACATCTGTACCAACATCTATTTTTAATTATTTATTAATAATGACCATTCTGACTGGAGTAAATGGTATTTTGTGGTTTTAATTTGTGTTTCCTTGATGATTAGTGATACTGAGCATTTTTCATGTCTGTGTGCCATTTGTAAATCTTCTTTCAAGAGATGTCTGTTCATGTTGTTTGCCCACTTTTTAATGAAGTTGATTTTTTTTTCTTGCAGATTCATTTGTGTTCTTTGTAAATTCTGGATATTAGTCCTTTGTCACATGTATAGTTTGCAAATATTTTCTCCCATTCTGTTGGTTACCTGTTTGTTCTGCTGACTATTTCTTTTGCTGTGCAGAGGTTTTTAGTTGAGTAAAGTCCCACTTATTTTTATTTTTGTTGCATTTGTTTTGGGGATCTTAACCATAACTTTTTTTTTTTTTTTGCCTAGGTCAATGTCCAGAACCTTTTCCTAGGTTTTCTTCTAGGATTTTTATGGTTTCAAGCTGACATTCAAGTCTTTAATCCATGTGGAGTTAATTTTTGTATGTGGTGAGAGACAGAGATGAAGTTTCATTTTCTGCATGTAGCTGTCTAATATTCCCTGCACCATTTGTTGAATAAAGTGTCCTTTCCCCTTTATATGCTTTTGTCTGCTTTGTTGAAGATCAGTTGATTGTAGGTATTTGGGTTTATTTCCGGATTCTCAGTTCTGTTCCATTGGTCTGTGTGCCTGCTCTTGTACCAGTAGCATGTTGCATTGGTTATCATAGTCCTGTAGCTTAATAGCAGGTAACGTGATATCCCAGGCTTTGTTCTTTTGCTCAGGAACAATTAAGTTTTTTTAAAAAATTAAAGTTATAAACCGGGAATTCAAAAAAATTTGTGTGACTTGCTTCATTCTGGGGGCGGGGGCAGGGTTGGGGAGAGAGAGGAGGAGGGGTTTGGGGAGGCTGTTGACATTGGACTTCTGGATCCAACTGTGAGTATAAATCTGAATTTAATCAATGGTAGTAAAATAG
>NW_007227500.1:0-812 GCF_000164805.1 Carlito syrichta
AGCAGATTAGCCAAGCAGAAGAAGAATCTCAGAGCTTGAGGACCAAAATATAGAACTAACCCACATTGTGAAAAACATAGAAAAGAAGCATTAAAAGACAGAACAAAACCTTCGAGAGATGAGTGATTACTTTAAGAAACCAAACCTAAGAGTAATTGGCCCTCCTGAGGCAGAAAGAGAGACAGAGACCACGCTGGAACAAACATTCCATGAAACTATTCAAGAAAACTTCCCTCATCTCATCAAACACAAGAGATTCAGAGAACCCCTACAAGACAACAAATGAGAAGACCAACTCCCAGACACATAATAACTCACCTAACAATGTAGATATAAAAGAAAAAATCCTAAAGGCAGAAGAGAAAAAGGTCAGACTTCCTACCATGGAAGACCAATTAGAATAGCAGCAGATTTATCTACAGAAACCCTCCAGGCTAGGAGAGCTTGGAGCGCTATCTTCAAAGTTCTAAAAGATAAACAATTTCAACCAAAACCTACCCAGCCAAGCTTAGCTTCATCAGTGAGGGAGAATTAAAATCTTTTGCAGAATCCAATCCCTAAGGACTTATGCTGCCTCCACACCACCTGCACAAGAAACACTTATGAAAGTATTAAACACAGAAGAAAAGGAAAAACGAGCAATAACGTTCTTCACAAGAGTACAGGAAAAAGATTAAAAACACACATGAACCAACCCAAAACCAAAAGAAAGACAACAAACAGAACAACAAAGACTCCGTAAGACCTCATGATAGTGATCAACTCATGCATTTCAACAATTAGCCTGAATGTGAATGAACTAAATGTACCTC
>NW_007227501.1:0-802 GCF_000164805.1 Carlito syrichta
TAATAGCTCCTGGCACCAACAATGCTACTGCTGCCATTGCTCTTAGATAGGCTGGCCATTCCTTAGCCACCAGATTAAGTTCCTTGCTTAAGTAGACCACAGATTGTTGGGCTGGACCCTGGGTTTGGGTCAGGACTTCCAGGGCCATTCCTTTTCTCCCAGACACATAAAGGTTAAATGTCTTTCCTTTGGAAAGACTAAGCTGGTGCTGCAATTGAGGCTTGTTTGTATTGACCAAAGGCTTTCTCAGCCTCTCATATCCAAATTAGAAAATGAGTTGTAGCTGATCCTGTTATAAAACAAGAGGTAGCCACTTTCAGGAGATTCTGTAAAGTACTACCTGGTCCTTTGACTTATTTCTGTAATGTCCTCCTCCATTCTCCCAAATAACTATCAGGGTCCCATTTAGGGTCTCCCAATGGCACTGCAGACATGTCTATTGGATAGGGCTCTTTCCCTTCTCTAGCATTATACAAAATGCAAAGCTCATCTCCAAACGTCTCTGCCACTTGTAGGGCTGCTTGTTTCTCAGTGTTCATTAGGGTCTGGCCTAAGAGCAACATAACATCCTTCTGGCAGAGCTCAAATACTGGCATTAAATTCCAGAAAGTATCATATACTTGTCAGGGCCATCTGAAAAACTTTCAAGATCTTCCTTGATCTGTTTCAAGTCTTGTAGGGCTGAATCAATACTGGATTGTTGACAAAGGTCCAGATTTTCTCATAATGTGAAGTCTGTACATATGGAACCTTGGACCATTTGCCTTTGCAGTTACAGAAACTTTATAACTGCATAATTGAA
>NW_007227502.1:0-365 GCF_000164805.1 Carlito syrichta
AGAGCTCAAATACTGGCATTAAATTCCAGAAAGTATCATATACTTGTCAGGGCCATCTGAAAAACTTTCAAGATCTTCCTTGATCTGTTTCAAGTCTTGTAGGGCTGAATCAATACTGGATTGTTGACAAAGGTCCAGATTTTCTCATAATGTGAAGTCTGTACATATGGAACCTTGGACCATTTGCCTTTGCAGTTACAGAAACTTTATAACTGCATAATTGAATTATGATTGATTCTTCCCTCTGGACTCCAGGTTCCTCCAGCCTGCAACTTATAATTCAGCCATGCCTGGATGTAAAATAATTTTTTTTTTTTGAGTTGGAGTCTTACTCTGTCACCCAGACTGGAGTGCAGTGACCGCTC
>NW_007227503.1:0-2047 GCF_000164805.1 Carlito syrichta
GGCAACAGAAGGGAGGAAGGTTTCAGAACTGAAGAGCAGAGGTAAGTGCACATTTTCTCTAAGGGGCCAAACAGCAAGATCTTGGACTGTGCAGCCATCCTGCTCTCCTCCACCTGGCAGTCCCTAAGCAGACAGGTGTGGGGGTGTTCCAATAAAACTTTACCTACAAAAACAGGTTGCATTCAGCATGTTGTCCCAGCAGTAGTTTGCTGACCCCTGCCTCGAAGCAATATCAAATTAGACTTGATTAAGCTGTGCACTCGTAACAGATTCATTAAAATAGATAACCTGTTAATATCACCAGTATGGCCTTAGACAACTACCATGCAGAGGAAAGTGTGCTTTAAACCAGAGGTACAGCAGGTCTGTGCATGGTTGCTGAGAATAGCACCACTGCATGGGGCTGCAGGCATGTGGAACCTGGGGGTAGGGGAGGAGGCGTAGCACAGCTTCTGGTCCATGGATGCTCCCATGGCTGCCACCAGTTCTTGGGGCAGTGATGCAAACATCACTTTATGTTAAGATAGTGCTTTCTGCCAGGCACAGTGGTTCATGCCTGTCATTCCAGCACTTTGGGAGGCCGAGGCAGGAGGACTGCTTGAGCCCAGGAGTTGAGACCAGTTCAGGCAACATAGTGAGACCCCACCTTTACAAAAAGTAGCTACAGTTCCAGCTACTCGGGAGGCTGAGGCAGGATTGTTCTGAGCCCTGTAGATTGAGGCTGCAGTGAGTTGTGATCATGCCATCGTACTCCAGCCTAGGCAACAGAGTGAAACTTGAACAGGAAGGGAGGGAGGGAGGAAGGAAAGATGGTACTTTCAGACAGAAGTGCAAAAAGCCTCATAAAAAGTTCCCACTCTGGCAAGTCTTACATGTATGACATTGGACAGGCTTAACATTGTCAGCTTGGAAATGACATCTTTTTTTTGTAATTAAAATTATAGGTACACATTTATCAGGGAAATTTTAAGTAGCTCTCAATCAGGGGTGATTTTTGCCCCCTCCCTTCCAGGGGGCACTGGGCAACGTCTGGAGACATTTTTGGGGAGGGTCACCATGCAGGGAGAGTGCTACTGACATTGAGTGGGTAGAGCCCAGGGATGCTGTAAAACCTTTCATAGTGCACAAGACAGGACAGCACCACCACAAAGCGTTCTCCATCCCCAAATGTCAACAGTGGCACCGTTGAGAAACCCTGACATAAAGGTAATACTTTAAGTCTAGCTCTTTCCAAGTCCTCTTGGTCTTACGGCAGAGACAGCCTCTGTTCTAAGCTTCCTCCAGAAGTTTTTCTACAGTAGTGTGTTCTTAGTTTTAACACAAACGTATCATACTAACTATAATCTTTTAACTGAGTCATGAGAAACACATATCAATTGCTGTCATCACTAAAATTCTTGACCAGGAAGCCTGGTTATGTCTCAACTATATACAATAACGCCTCACCTTCCCATTCCTAAAGACAGTGGCTAGTTTATAAAGTTCTCATATATGCATTATATAACTTAACTATCACATCAGTCCCATTTGTTCTTCTCATTTGTAGACAAAAAGGTCAAGTTCTGAGGAGCTTAAGTAAATGATCCAGACTGGCTTCACAGCTAATAAGTGGTAGGATTTGAACCCCAAGATCTAGCTTCACTTTGAGTGCTCTCATCATCAGACCAAAGCAATTCACAATTGACGCTAACGTAAATTGAAGGTGGGTAGTAGCTTCCTCTAGCACAATGAGAATAAACAGGAATCTGGCAACTGATATACAATTTTGGGGGGATGTCTTCTAAATGCTCTGAATAATCAATCTGCATATAAACAATGTACTCATCACAAATCATTCTAACCCTTTCACTTGGTTAACCTTTTAGTTGCTCTGAAATGTATTTAGTTATTTGCACTGTACCTACAAACAAATGTGTTCAATTAATTTCTGGATTTTTTATGATGCTTTTTTCCAACTCAGATAAGTCTTTTTCCTACAGCTGGTCCACGGTGTCTATGACATCTAGCTAGAACCCGATCAAGCCATCACAGGGTTTTGCATTTTGCT
>NW_007227504.1:0-2047 GCF_000164805.1 Carlito syrichta
AGGAGGCGTAGCACAGCTTCTGGTCCATGGATGCTCCCATGGCTGCCACCAGTTCTTGGGGCAGTGATGCAAACATCACTTTATGTTAAGATAGTGCTTTCTGCCAGGCACAGTGGTTCATGCCTGTCATTCCAGCACTTTGGGAGGCCGAGGCAGGAGGACTGCTTGAGCCCAGGAGTTGAGACCAGTTCAGGCAACATAGTGAGACCCCACCTTTACAAAAAGTAGCTACAGTTCCAGCTACTCGGGAGGCTGAGGCAGGATTGTTCTGAGCCCTGTAGATTGAGGCTGCAGTGAGTTGTGATCATGCCATCGTACTCCAGCCTAGGCAACAGAGTGAAACTTGAACAGGAAGGGAGGGAGGGAGGAAGGAAAGATGGTACTTTCAGACAGAAGTGCAAAAAGCCTCATAAAAAGTTCCCACTCTGGCAAGTCTTACATGTATGACATTGGACAGGCTTAACATTGTCAGCTTGGAAATGACATCTTTTTTTTGTAATTAAAATTATAGGTACACATTTATCAGGGAAATTTTAAGTAGCTCTCAATCAGGGGTGATTTTTGCCCCCTCCCTTCCAGGGGGCACTGGGCAACGTCTGGAGACATTTTTGGGGAGGGTCACCATGCAGGGAGAGTGCTACTGACATTGAGTGGGTAGAGCCCAGGGATGCTGTAAAACCTTTCATAGTGCACAAGACAGGACAGCACCACCACAAAGCGTTCTCCATCCCCAAATGTCAACAGTGGCACCGTTGAGAAACCCTGACATAAAGGTAATACTTTAAGTCTAGCTCTTTCCAAGTCCTCTTGGTCTTACGGCAGAGACAGCCTCTGTTCTAAGCTTCCTCCAGAAGTTTTTCTACAGTAGTGTGTTCTTAGTTTTAACACAAACGTATCATACTAACTATAATCTTTTAACTGAGTCATGAGAAACACATATCAATTGCTGTCATCACTAAAATTCTTGACCAGGAAGCCTGGTTATGTCTCAACTATATACAATAACGCCTCACCTTCCCATTCCTAAAGACAGTGGCTAGTTTATAAAGTTCTCATATATGCATTATATAACTTAACTATCACATCAGTCCCATTTGTTCTTCTCATTTGTAGACAAAAAGGTCAAGTTCTGAGGAGCTTAAGTAAATGATCCAGACTGGCTTCACAGCTAATAAGTGGTAGGATTTGAACCCCAAGATCTAGCTTCACTTTGAGTGCTCTCATCATCAGACCAAAGCAATTCACAATTGACGCTAACGTAAATTGAAGGTGGGTAGTAGCTTCCTCTAGCACAATGAGAATAAACAGGAATCTGGCAACTGATATACAATTTTGGGGGGATGTCTTCTAAATGCTCTGAATAATCAATCTGCATATAAACAATGTACTCATCACAAATCATTCTAACCCTTTCACTTGGTTAACCTTTTAGTTGCTCTGAAATGTATTTAGTTATTTGCACTGTACCTACAAACAAATGTGTTCAATTAATT
Source organism: Carlito syrichta (assembly GCF_000164805.1). Taxonomy (NCBI): domain Eukaryota; kingdom Metazoa; phylum Chordata; class Mammalia; order Primates; family Tarsiidae; genus Carlito; species Carlito syrichta. The sequence continues at coordinate 1,494 of NW_007227504.1, forward strand.
TCTGGATTTTTTATGATGCTTTTTTCCAACTCAGATAAGTCTTTTTCCTACAGCTGGTCCACGGTGTCTATGACATCTAGCTAGAACCCGATCAAGCCATCACAGGGTTTTGCATTTTGCTCACACGAACATCTCTGCCATCACATAAAATTCAGACTCAAGAGTCTTTGATCTACCCTGAATATCTTGTTTTAAATTTTTTAAAATTTTTAATTTAAATTATTTTTGAGTTGGGGGTCTCACTCAGTCACCCAGGCTGGAGCACAGTGGCATGATCACAGCCATCCTCAACCTCCTGGGCTCAGGAGATCCTCCTGTCTCAGCCTCCCGAGTAGTTGGTACTACAGATATGTGCCACTACACTCAACTAATTTTTTTTTATTTCTGTAGAGACGAGGTCTCACTATGTTGCTCAAGCTGATCTCAAACTCCTGGGCTCAAGCAATCCTCTCACCCTGGCCTCCTAAAGTGCTGGGATTATAAGAGTAAGTAACTGCGCCTGGCCCCAAATACTGTATTTACAGACAAAGAGACCAAAGTCCCCAAAGACCAAG
>NW_007227505.1:0-2047 GCF_000164805.1 Carlito syrichta
TTCCAGGGGGCACTGGGCAACGTCTGGAGACATTTTTGGGGAGGGTCACCATGCAGGGAGAGTGCTACTGACATTGAGTGGGTAGAGCCCAGGGATGCTGTAAAACCTTTCATAGTGCACAAGACAGGACAGCACCACCACAAAGCGTTCTCCATCCCCAAATGTCAACAGTGGCACCGTTGAGAAACCCTGACATAAAGGTAATACTTTAAGTCTAGCTCTTTCCAAGTCCTCTTGGTCTTACGGCAGAGACAGCCTCTGTTCTAAGCTTCCTCCAGAAGTTTTTCTACAGTAGTGTGTTCTTAGTTTTAACACAAACGTATCATACTAACTATAATCTTTTAACTGAGTCATGAGAAACACATATCAATTGCTGTCATCACTAAAATTCTTGACCAGGAAGCCTGGTTATGTCTCAACTATATACAATAACGCCTCACCTTCCCATTCCTAAAGACAGTGGCTAGTTTATAAAGTTCTCATATATGCATTATATAACTTAACTATCACATCAGTCCCATTTGTTCTTCTCATTTGTAGACAAAAAGGTCAAGTTCTGAGGAGCTTAAGTAAATGATCCAGACTGGCTTCACAGCTAATAAGTGGTAGGATTTGAACCCCAAGATCTAGCTTCACTTTGAGTGCTCTCATCATCAGACCAAAGCAATTCACAATTGACGCTAACGTAAATTGAAGGTGGGTAGTAGCTTCCTCTAGCACAATGAGAATAAACAGGAATCTGGCAACTGATATACAATTTTGGGGGGATGTCTTCTAAATGCTCTGAATAATCAATCTGCATATAAACAATGTACTCATCACAAATCATTCTAACCCTTTCACTTGGTTAACCTTTTAGTTGCTCTGAAATGTATTTAGTTATTTGCACTGTACCTACAAACAAATGTGTTCAATTAATTTCTGGATTTTTTATGATGCTTTTTTCCAACTCAGATAAGTCTTTTTCCTACAGCTGGTCCACGGTGTCTATGACATCTAGCTAGAACCCGATCAAGCCATCACAGGGTTTTGCATTTTGCTCACACGAACATCTCTGCCATCACATAAAATTCAGACTCAAGAGTCTTTGATCTACCCTGAATATCTTGTTTTAAATTTTTTAAAATTTTTAATTTAAATTATTTTTGAGTTGGGGGTCTCACTCAGTCACCCAGGCTGGAGCACAGTGGCATGATCACAGCCATCCTCAACCTCCTGGGCTCAGGAGATCCTCCTGTCTCAGCCTCCCGAGTAGTTGGTACTACAGATATGTGCCACTACACTCAACTAATTTTTTTTTATTTCTGTAGAGACGAGGTCTCACTATGTTGCTCAAGCTGATCTCAAACTCCTGGGCTCAAGCAATCCTCTCACCCTGGCCTCCTAAAGTGCTGGGATTATAAGAGTAAGTAACTGCGCCTGGCCCCAAATACTGTATTTACAGACAAAGAGACCAAAGTCCCCAAAGACCAAGTGGGTCATTCCTCTCGCCAAGAAAGCAGCAGAGCACGCAGTCGTTGGAGTAAATGAATTTCATTTTTGATCCGTGAAATTCAGTTAATTTTTTGGGAATAAAACCCGTGCAATTCCTAGATACCCTCATTCCTATTAAAATCCTTACTGTACTGGCTGATCCTGCCTTTAAAATAGAAATGCTTCCCTAGTTCCATAATGTCTACTGGAAACTTGCAAAACCACAAGCAACAACCATTACTAACATAAACAACTATAAAATCACAGTTCAACATGAACAATGTTTTTTATAAGTGAGGAACTTTACACCAGGCCTAATTTCATGTGACTATAGCTACTGAATATGAATGTTTTTCAATTCATAAAATAAACACTGCCACCCCTGTAAGATTCTGATTCCTCAGAGCCCTTTCCTACTGCCGGATGTTGCTAACTAGAATAGATTCAACGTGTGGGTGATATTTGGTCTCCTTAAAACCAGGACCTGGAAGGACATGCAGTTTGACTCTCTCGGGCATGATGGCTAAATAGTTAGGTTTTCTTCTATCTGGCTTTTATGTGCTTGAATAGCAAT
>NW_007227506.1:0-772 GCF_000164805.1 Carlito syrichta
CTTTCATAGTGCACAAGACAGGACAGCACCACCACAAAGCGTTCTCCATCCCCAAATGTCAACAGTGGCACCGTTGAGAAACCCTGACATAAAGGTAATACTTTAAGTCTAGCTCTTTCCAAGTCCTCTTGGTCTTACGGCAGAGACAGCCTCTGTTCTAAGCTTCCTCCAGAAGTTTTTCTACAGTAGTGTGTTCTTAGTTTTAACACAAACGTATCATACTAACTATAATCTTTTAACTGAGTCATGAGAAACACATATCAATTGCTGTCATCACTAAAATTCTTGACCAGGAAGCCTGGTTATGTCTCAACTATATACAATAACGCCTCACCTTCCCATTCCTAAAGACAGTGGCTAGTTTATAAAGTTCTCATATATGCATTATATAACTTAACTATCACATCAGTCCCATTTGTTCTTCTCATTTGTAGACAAAAAGGTCAAGTTCTGAGGAGCTTAAGTAAATGATCCAGACTGGCTTCACAGCTAATAAGTGGTAGGATTTGAACCCCAAGATCTAGCTTCACTTTGAGTGCTCTCATCATCAGACCAAAGCAATTCACAATTGACGCTAACGTAAATTGAAGGTGGGTAGTAGCTTCCTCTAGCACAATGAGAATAAACAGGAATCTGGCAACTGATATACAATTTTGGGGGGATGTCTTCTAAATGCTCTGAATAATCAATCTGCATATAAACAATGTACTCATCACAAATCATTCTAACCCTTTCACTTGGTTAACCTTTTAGTTGCTCTGAAATGTATTTA
>NW_007227507.1:0-665 GCF_000164805.1 Carlito syrichta
TAGCGGTGGCTGGGAGCGGCCACTGCACTCCAGTCTGGGCGACAGAGTGAGACTCCAACTCAAAAAAAATAAAAATAAAAATAACAAATCTTTTAATGGAAAAATGGATGTGGAAATTCTTTTTTTAAAAAAAAATTTATTTATTTATTATAAGGATGTGGGGTACAAATTTCAGGGTTAGGCATACAAACATTGATCATGCAGGTACCCTTGTTGATGAGGTATGCGCCTTCCTCCTCTAGCAGTTTCCCTCAACTGCCAGTCCCACCCCCTGTCCCCTGACAGTTTTCCACTACTGCCAATTGCTTTCTTATAGCATTATAATTGTTCAAGGTCACTTTATGAGTGAGAACATATGGAACACAGTTCTTTGTTTCTGTGATAAATCACTAAGTATGATCGACTCCAAATCCATTCAATTTGCCGCAAAGTTCATATATTTGTCCTTCTTTATGGCTGCATAATATTCCATTGTGTATATGTACCACTTTTTTAATGGAGTTCAGCTTTGGTGGGCAACACAGTTGGTTCTATATTTTTGCTATTGTGAATAGAACTGCAACAAACATACGTGTGCAGGTATCTTTTTTGTAGAATAATTTGAGTTCCTCCGGGTATATTCCCTTTTGTTAATTGCTAGGTCATATGGGAGGTCGATTTATAGT
>NW_007227508.1:0-767 GCF_000164805.1 Carlito syrichta
TTTAATGGAAAATGGATGTGGAAATCTTTTTAAAAAAATTTATTTATTTATTATAAGGATGTGGGGTACAATTTCAGGGTTAGGCATACAAACATTGATCATGCAGGTACCCTTGTTGATGAGGTATGCGCATTCCTCCTCTAGCAGTTTCCCTCAACTGCCAGTCCCACCCCCTGTCCCCTGACAGTTTTCCACTACTGCCAATTGCTTTCTTATAGCATTATAATTGTTCAAGGTCACTTTATGAGTGAGAACATATGGAACACAGTTCTTTGTTTCTGTGATAAATCACTAAGTATGATCGACTCCAAATCCATTCAATTTGCCGCAAAGTTCATATATTTGTCCTTCTTTATGGCTGCATAATATTCCATTGTGTATATGTACCACTTTTTTAATGGAGTTCAGCTTTGGTGGGCAACACAGTTGGTTCTATATTTTTGCTATTGTGAATAGAACTGCAACAAACATACGTGTGCAGGTATCTTTTTTGTAGAATAATTTGAGTTCCTCCGGGTATATTCCCAATAGGGGAATTGCTAGGTCATATGGGAGGTCGATTTATAGTTCTTTCAGAAATCGTCACACTGTCTTCCAAGGAGGTTGTAGTAGTCTGCATTCCCACCAGCAGTGCAGAAGTGTTCCTTTTTCTCCACATCTTCGCCAGCATCTGTTGTTGTTTGTTTTACTAATGATGGTCATTCTTACAGGGGTTAGGTGGTATCTCAATGTGGTTTTGATTTGCATTTCTCTGATAATGAGTGAGG
>NW_007227509.1:0-771 GCF_000164805.1 Carlito syrichta
TTCTTTATGGCTGCATAATATCCATTGTGTATATGTACCACTTTTTTAATGGAGTCAGCTTTGGTGGGCAACACAGTTGGTTCTATATTTTTGCTATTGTGAATAGAACTGCAACAAACATACGTGTGCAGGTATCTTTTTTGTAGAATAATTTGAGTTCCTCCGGGTATATTCCCAATAGGGGAATTGCTAGGTCATATGGGAGGTCGATTTATAGTTCTTTCAGAAATCGTCACACTGTCTTCCAAGGAGGTTGTAGTAGTCTGCATTCCCACCAGCAGTGCAGAAGTGTTCCTTTTTCTCCACATCTTCGCCAGCATCTGTTGTTGTTTGTTTTACTAATGATGGTCATTCTTACAGGGGTTAGGTGGTATCTCAATGTGGTTTTGATTTGCATTTCTCTGATAATGAGTGAGGCTGAGCACTTTTTCATGTGTCTATTGGCTGCCTGTATATCTTCTTTTGAGAAAGGTCTATTCATGTCTTTTGCCCACTTTTTAAAGGGGTTGCTTGTTTTTTTCCTTTAAGAGCATTTGAATTCCTTGTAGATCGTAGATGTTAGGACTTTGTCAGATATACAGTTGGCAAATATTTTTTCCCAATCTATAGGCTGTCTCCCTGCTCTCTTGATGGTTTCTTTTGCTTTGAAGAAGCTCGTTAATTTGATGAGGTGCCACGTGTCTATCTGATTTCTTAAGGTATTGGCCTTTAGGGTTCTGAATAGGAATTAGTTCCCAGTTCCAATTGCTATAAGCGTGTCTCCTGCGCTTT
>NW_007227510.1:0-973 GCF_000164805.1 Carlito syrichta
GTCCTTGGGGCATACACATAAGTATTATTTACATGCAGTTGAATATAATCACCCAGAGAGTCTGGACTAGTGATAAAATGTCAGTATACACATTACTATAGACTAGTTACAGCAGAAAGTAATGAGCATGCCATTGCCTAGAGAGAGAACATGAAACCAAGAATATGGTCATCCTTTAGAAGTCAGAAAAGAATAAGCTGGCTTAGGAGTTACAGAAGAAGGTACCAAAGGGAAAAAGTTAAAAGAGTAAAAGGGAAAGTATGGCATCAGAGAAGACAAGGGAGAATAAGGTTTCCAAATAGAGTAACAGTCAATGGTATTGGCTGCTGACTGGCCTAACATGAAGAGGACTGGAAGATGTCCACTGAATTTAATGACATGCATTTTAGCTCTTTTACGGAAGCAACGGACACAGAAACCAGACTGAGAACTAATAGCATGAATCAACAGGTTTATTGGCTTAATAAGGAAAAGAAGCATACGAGAGTAGACCTCAGCCTAATAAACAAATACCAGTTTCTATAGATGTTTGAGAATTGTAATATGTCAGAGGGAAGGATGAAACTCCAGATAATTCAACAAGTGATCTGAATATGCATTACCTGGTTTGCAGAGTCTTAGTTCACTATAGCTAAGGTGCTTGTCACTCCACTGGAAGACTCATTGTTTCCCTTAAAAAACATGCAAATAAAACCTAGTCCATTTTCCCCAGACTCTGGAAGTCATCAGAGCCTCTTTTGCTGTCTTAGCTGGTAAGAGTCACCTTGCTCTAATTTGTCTCTAGATGCCATCAAGTCCTGGTTCAACTGAAAAGGAAAGAAAGGAAGATATGTTATCTCTTACTTAATTGGATTATTATGAGCATGACCTATGTTTGCTATAAGGAACATTGTTATAAAGAACTATAAAGTGAAAATTTTTGAACTAAAATACTCTTTCACTGGGAAGATGATGGTTGTATGGAACATCACCT
>NW_007227511.1:0-2047 GCF_000164805.1 Carlito syrichta
CAATTTTTAGACCTACTTCAGCTTGACAAAGTTTATCAGCCTACACCAGAGGCCTTTCAAATTTCAGTTTAGTCTGTCTAAAACAGGCTTATCCCTAGAGGCCCATATGCATGGATAGAAGAAAACATAAAGTCTACATTTTGGCTAGAGAGGGATGGAAGGAGAGAAGTAGGAGAATTTTTCATTGCTTGATAGGCCAAAGTGCATACACTAAGTAACATGAGCGGCCCCAGGAACTGCTGGAAAATGGGCACCCCAACACCTAGAACTGGGCATGGGATACAAAGGGAAAAAAGAAGGGAAACAAAATTTTACTAACTCTGCCTACTTCGGAAATCGTGTTTTGAGAGGTAGAAGGTAAGCAAGTCAAAGAAAAGAAAACTGCTGGGGAAGAGAGGAGGATTGCTTTTATTTTATACAAAACCTCCGGAGGAGAGGGAAGAAAACAAGCAAGTAATAAATAACATACCCAAGTTTATCCCAAGCCCAAACACCTCTCAGGGCTGAGACTCTGCAGACCCTCCTTCCTCTCCAGACCCACTGCCGCTCATCTGGGGCAGTGGATGCCTTTCCTGCCTTAACACCCAGGTCTTCAGGCCTCAGTCAATATATCTGTGTAGGTATTTTGTAGCTGTTTCTCTGGCAGTCTGATAAGAACAAGCCCTGTTTGTTTAAATATCCACTTCTCCACTCGCTCTCTACCCTATTTGCACTCCACCCTCATCCTTCTCCAATTTTTTTTAATCCCTTAAAGGAAATGCCACCGAAACATAAGGAATTGGTCATTAGTATGTCTAACATTGGGCATTTTTTATGTAAAGCTCTGAATCTATAGTGAACAAAAGCAACTGTTCAGAACTCTCAAAAAAAAAAAATTGCCCAGCAATTTTAAGTTAATGGGCAAGATTAATGGATTGTCATATAATGTGAAGGGAAAGTTCTAGAAAAAAATGGAAGTGGCTCTACAAAATTGGTTTGGAATTGGAGTCTACCTAAAGGCCTTTCAGCCAGAGCATTTCTGTCTGCTGTGTTTTCAGCTAAGCGGTGTATTAATTTGAAAGCCATGCCTTGTGTGGATACCCAGCACTTAGTGGTTGGTTTTATGTTAAAAATGCTTAGTATGAAACCTGTGCTGAAAGTTTGCCCAAACATCTCATAGTTGATTGCAAACCCGAGTGCCTGGGGGCTCTGAGTCCACACCTCAAGAATGTTGGTGACTGGGGACTTTCTGGCTCCACACCTGGATTTGTCAAGGCCTCTTCGGGCTGCTGGGAATGTGCCCTGCCTGGGGCCCATGGCTCTCCCCATCAGCCCTCTGACAGATTAAAACACAACAGGGTCTGTTGCCTGACTGACACATTCCTCTCCTGTCTGCCTCTGAAAGGACTTTATTTAACAGTCCTGGAGTCGGGCTTTGACTGACAGATTGTGAAGGGTAAAAGTCATTCAGTTCCATTAAGCTCCGTAACTGCCCTGGAACAAAACACCTTCCAAAAAAAAGTGTGTTGGGGGGAGGGGAAAATAGAGCTGTGGAGAGTGGGGGCATGAGCTTTCTGGAGAAAAAGGGGGATTCTTTTCAGGTTCAAAAACAATCCTCCTCTTTGCCTTCTGTCTATCAATTAGGGCGGCATTCCCAGAGGGAATACAGGCCCGGCCTCATTGGTGTCATTCAGCTGCCAATCTCCTGACAGGGACTCCAAAGGGCCTCATGTAGTGCTGCGGAAACTGTCTGTCAGGCCATCAGCAGCTGCTATGACGACATCGCCTCTGTTTTTCTAGGACCATTATGGCAAGAGTGGGGGGAGCCCACCCCAACAGAGTCTGAGAGTCTCGGCTCCACATCTCTGTTCATATTTTCCTTTTACGACCCCCCACATCTCCTCAACCTCAGTGTGGATTTCTTCACAAAAACAATCCCAGATTTCCTTGCCTGACTGGGTTATGGGGTAAATAATAACTGGCCAGCCAAGGACACGGTCTTGGGTGTTAGAAAGGAGTTCTGCTTCTGGGAAAAATAGAGTCCTGACTGAATATGTTCAATGACTCT
>NW_007227512.1:0-693 GCF_000164805.1 Carlito syrichta
ACTGGGCATGGGATACAAAGGGAAAAAAGAAGGGAAACAAAATTTTACTAACTCTGCCTACTTCGGAAATCGTGTTTTGAGAGGTAGAAGGTAAGCAAGTCAAAGAAAAGAAAACTGCTGGGGAAGAGAGGAGGATTGCTTTTATTTTATACAAAACCTCCGGAGGAGAGGGAAGAAAACAAGCAAGTAATAAATAACATACCCAAGTTTATCCCAAGCCCAAACACCTCTCAGGGCTGAGACTCTGCAGACCCTCCTTCCTCTCCAGACCCACTGCCGCTCATCTGGGGCAGTGGATGCCTTTCCTGCCTTAACACCCAGGTCTTCAGGCCTCAGTCAATATATCTGTGTAGGTATTTTGTAGCTGTTTCTCTGGCAGTCTGATAAGAACAAGCCCTGTTTGTTTAAATATCCACTTCTCCACTCGCTCTCTACCCTATTTGCACTCCACCCTCATCCTTCTCCAATTTTTTTTAATCCCTTAAAGGAAATGCCACCGAAACATAAGGAATTGGTCATTAGTATGTCTAACATTGGGCATTTTTTATGTAAAGCTCTGAATCTATAGTGAACAAAAGCAACTGTTCAGAACTCTCAAAAAAAAAAAATTGCCCAGCAATTTTAAGTTAATGGGCAAGATTAATGGATTGTCATATAATGTGAAGGGAAAGTTCTAGAAAAAAATGGAAGTGG
>NW_007227513.1:0-2047 GCF_000164805.1 Carlito syrichta
CCTACTTCGGAAATCGTGTTTTGAGAGGTAGAAGGTAAGCAAGTCAAAGAAAAGAAAACTGCTGGGGAAGAGAGGAGGATTGCTTTTATTTTATACAAAACCTCCGGAGGAGAGGGAAGAAAACAAGCAAGTAATAAATAACATACCCAAGTTTATCCCAAGCCCAAACACCTCTCAGGGCTGAGACTCTGCAGACCCTCCTTCCTCTCCAGACCCACTGCCGCTCATCTGGGGCAGTGGATGCCTTTCCTGCCTTAACACCCAGGTCTTCAGGCCTCAGTCAATATATCTGTGTAGGTATTTTGTAGCTGTTTCTCTGGCAGTCTGATAAGAACAAGCCCTGTTTGTTTAAATATCCACTTCTCCACTCGCTCTCTACCCTATTTGCACTCCACCCTCATCCTTCTCCAATTTTTTTTAATCCCTTAAAGGAAATGCCACCGAAACATAAGGAATTGGTCATTAGTATGTCTAACATTGGGCATTTTTTATGTAAAGCTCTGAATCTATAGTGAACAAAAGCAACTGTTCAGAACTCTCAAAAAAAAAAAATTGCCCAGCAATTTTAAGTTAATGGGCAAGATTAATGGATTGTCATATAATGTGAAGGGAAAGTTCTAGAAAAAAATGGAAGTGGCTCTACAAAATTGGTTTGGAATTGGAGTCTACCTAAAGGCCTTTCAGCCAGAGCATTTCTGTCTGCTGTGTTTTCAGCTAAGCGGTGTATTAATTTGAAAGCCATGCCTTGTGTGGATACCCAGCACTTAGTGGTTGGTTTTATGTTAAAAATGCTTAGTATGAAACCTGTGCTGAAAGTTTGCCCAAACATCTCATAGTTGATTGCAAACCCGAGTGCCTGGGGGCTCTGAGTCCACACCTCAAGAATGTTGGTGACTGGGGACTTTCTGGCTCCACACCTGGATTTGTCAAGGCCTCTTCGGGCTGCTGGGAATGTGCCCTGCCTGGGGCCCATGGCTCTCCCCATCAGCCCTCTGACAGATTAAAACACAACAGGGTCTGTTGCCTGACTGACACATTCCTCTCCTGTCTGCCTCTGAAAGGACTTTATTTAACAGTCCTGGAGTCGGGCTTTGACTGACAGATTGTGAAGGGTAAAAGTCATTCAGTTCCATTAAGCTCCGTAACTGCCCTGGAACAAAACACCTTCCAAAAAAAAGTGTGTTGGGGGGAGGGGAAAATAGAGCTGTGGAGAGTGGGGGCATGAGCTTTCTGGAGAAAAAGGGGGATTCTTTTCAGGTTCAAAAACAATCCTCCTCTTTGCCTTCTGTCTATCAATTAGGGCGGCATTCCCAGAGGGAATACAGGCCCGGCCTCATTGGTGTCATTCAGCTGCCAATCTCCTGACAGGGACTCCAAAGGGCCTCATGTAGTGCTGCGGAAACTGTCTGTCAGGCCATCAGCAGCTGCTATGACGACATCGCCTCTGTTTTTCTAGGACCATTATGGCAAGAGTGGGGGGAGCCCACCCCAACAGAGTCTGAGAGTCTCGGCTCCACATCTCTGTTCATATTTTCCTTTTACGACCCCCCACATCTCCTCAACCTCAGTGTGGATTTCTTCACAAAAACAATCCCAGATTTCCTTGCCTGACTGGGTTATGGGGTAAATAATAACTGGCCAGCCAAGGACACGGTCTTGGGTGTTAGAAAGGAGTTCTGCTTCTGGGAAAAATAGAGTCCTGACTGAATATGTTCAATGACTCTGGTTCAGATGAGTCCAAATAAACACGGTTTACAGTGAAAGGTGGTTCCATCTGCTGAAAGGCCTGCACAGGACGAAAGTGTGTGGAGAGCAATGACGCCCCGCAGACGGCGTCCTGCCAAGCCTTAACCTTGTTTGGGTTGCTGTGGGTTTCATTCCCCCCTGAGTTTTGCTTGGAGCCTGAAAGCTCCAGTGGAGTTCAAACTCTAAGCCAAACTCAGCACCAAGCAACCACTTCCCACTTCTCTGTTTTTCTGCCTCGCTCCCTGCTTTGCCAACAGCCAGACTCACACAGGCTGACTTGGGTTTGCCCCCAAAGACTCCT
>NW_007227514.1:0-1306 GCF_000164805.1 Carlito syrichta
TGGTTGGTTTTATGTTAAAAATGCTTAGTATGAAACCTGTGCTGAAAGTTTGCCCAAACATCTCATAGTTGATTGCAAACCCGAGTGCCTGGGGGCTCTGAGTCCACACCTCAAGAATGTTGGTGACTGGGGACTTTCTGGCTCCACACCTGGATTTGTCAAGGCCTCTTCGGGCTGCTGGGAATGTGCCCTGCCTGGGGCCCATGGCTCTCCCCATCAGCCCTCTGACAGATTAAAACACAACAGGGTCTGTTGCCTGACTGACACATTCCTCTCCTGTCTGCCTCTGAAAGGACTTTATTTAACAGTCCTGGAGTCGGGCTTTGACTGACAGATTGTGAAGGGTAAAAGTCATTCAGTTCCATTAAGCTCCGTAACTGCCCTGGAACAAAACACCTTCCAAAAAAAAGTGTGTTGGGGGGAGGGGAAAATAGAGCTGTGGAGAGTGGGGGCATGAGCTTTCTGGAGAAAAAGGGGGATTCTTTTCAGGTTCAAAAACAATCCTCCTCTTTGCCTTCTGTCTATCAATTAGGGCGGCATTCCCAGAGGGAATACAGGCCCGGCCTCATTGGTGTCATTCAGCTGCCAATCTCCTGACAGGGACTCCAAAGGGCCTCATGTAGTGCTGCGGAAACTGTCTGTCAGGCCATCAGCAGCTGCTATGACGACATCGCCTCTGTTTTTCTAGGACCATTATGGCAAGAGTGGGGGGAGCCCACCCCAACAGAGTCTGAGAGTCTCGGCTCCACATCTCTGTTCATATTTTCCTTTTACGACCCCCCACATCTCCTCAACCTCAGTGTGGATTTCTTCACAAAAACAATCCCAGATTTCCTTGCCTGACTGGGTTATGGGGTAAATAATAACTGGCCAGCCAAGGACACGGTCTTGGGTGTTAGAAAGGAGTTCTGCTTCTGGGAAAAATAGAGTCCTGACTGAATATGTTCAATGACTCTGGTTCAGATGAGTCCAAATAAACACGGTTTACAGTGAAAGGTGGTTCCATCTGCTGAAAGGCCTGCACAGGACGAAAGTGTGTGGAGAGCAATGACGCCCCGCAGACGGCGTCCTGCCAAGCCTTAACCTTGTTTGGGTTGCTGTGGGTTTCATTCCCCCCTGAGTTTTGCTTGGAGCCTGAAAGCTCCAGTGGAGTTCAAACTCTAAGCCAAACTCAGCACCAAGCAACCACTTCCCACTTCTCTGTTTTTCTGCCTCGCTCCCTGCTTTGCCAACAGCCAGACTCACACAGGCTGACTTGGGTTTGCCCCCAAAGACTCCTCGGCTTCGGCTCATCACCCTGAAGGCC
>NW_007227515.1:0-1379 GCF_000164805.1 Carlito syrichta
GGCTTCGGCTCATCACCCTGAAGGCCCAAAGCTACTATCTGACTGGGCTGGGGGAAATCTCACTACTCCTTCCCACTCTCTACTCCCTCCTAACCACTCCAGATTCTGCCCGAGACCTGGGGAAGTAAATCAGAGCTTCCCTACCACTCCCCCCCCCGCGCCCGCCACCATGGCCACCTGCAAAGATGCAGGTTTATCTCTCTGTGCTCTGCAATGGCTGTGTTGGCCATGCCTGGTGTCTCCCTGGAAGTCTTTTCTCATTACAGGGAGCTACTTCCAAATGGTAATGATAGCACTTTGTACCAAGCTGAGAGTTGGAGCACGTTGCTGCCAAGCCCCACGGTCAGGCCATTGTGTTGCATGCTTCTGCTTCTATTATAGTTCTTCACACGTTCCACCAGAACCGAACAAAATGTTTAGCCAAACCCTGTAAGAACTTGTACATAAAGCTGTCTCCATGCTGACAGGACTGTGAAGTCTATCTCTTTTCTTCCCTAATTCTGGAAGCTCTGCAAAAGTCCAACACTTTCTGAGCATAATCTCCATCTGGGGTGCCTGAAATCTGTCTATACAGTAATACACTGGTTTCAGGCACCCCAATGTGGGGTGTTGGATATGTACCACCTAAATGAAGACTATGGCTGGGGAAATTCAGAAGTAACCAGATTTTTGGCTCTTGGAGTATATGAAGAGAGAAGCCAATGGACAGGATGAGAGAGAGAGGTTAACTTGATTGCCATCTTCCTGCACCAGTCTCAGAAAGATGCCTTCAGGAGCCAGTCCTTTGCTGTCCATACTGACAGAAACTGCAGCTGTCATGGGAAGCACTACATGTTCACTAAAGAGTGAACATTTCTACGCTGCTTTGCAGATCTGTGGTTGCTGTTGTTGCACCCTTTCATTCTGAAGCAGAGAGGAAATTAACCTAAGGAACGGGGCAAGAAGTCAAGGATACTCACAAAGAGCTCTCCCCTCCAGGGTCATCACCAGAAAAAGACTACAGTTGCTGGATCAAAGGACGCTGGGAGCATTTTGCTCAGAATGGATTACCTTGAAAACACCATTTGGAGTAGCCCCAAATGAGCAGATGCTTCGAGCTCCTGGATGCTGAGTGATGGCATGGATTCCCATCCTGGGGCTGACTCCATGTCCCCATTCAATGTCATGAAATGCCATCCTTTCTGTTTGTGTTTTCCACAAGAATTTCAGATCCAAGATGATGTGGTACTCACATTTCTGGCCTTATCATCGACGGTGGGTTTCAAAAGTTTCTCAATCAAAGGTTCAGTTGTCTGAGCTCTAATGTTGAGTGTTCTGTACTGGAAAGACAACCATCTTTGTTTACTGCCTTTTCAAGCAATTCCTGGCTGTCTGTGCCC
>NW_007227516.1:0-731 GCF_000164805.1 Carlito syrichta
CTACACATTGAAGTAAACACAACTATGGTTATTTAAGTGATTAATCGCAATTCTAGCAATGCATTTAGTGTTAAGGTTATACATTTGGTATTAAGGTAAAGTGTATACTTTATAAGGACATCTACATATTGAAGACATGAATCAGGTATCCTTGTTTGATTTTATTTTGTCCTTTTTAAAAAAGTTATTTGGGGACTTAAGGCTTTAGAAATGAGTGATTAAATAAACTTGTCTGGTTATCGGTATAGTGTTATAATGGAAAATTGAAACACAGTTCATAGATGTCAGCTAAGCCCAGTGATTACAATAGGCGTAACTTCTTATATTCAGCTATATATTCACTTAGCAAACTTTGCATGTATCTTACATATATTGTAATATGTATGTACAGTATAGAGAATTGATAGATGTTGGAAATACTATTTTGGGCATTATACCCTATCATTTAACGTTTTTACGTAATACCGTTCAGTACATAATCCTAACTAATAAAATCTGTAAAGCTTGAGTGTAAAAGAGATTGTGGATTCTGGTTTGTCATTATGAGTACCAGTTTTCTTAATAGTGCTCTTATTAATTAACTTTGAATGCTTTATAAATTGTAATTCAAAAGAGATTAAGAGATTGTTTATTTTTCAGATTCCTCATCTATGATAGTTGGAAGGATGGTATGATATTTATGTAGACTTTAGTGCATTTTACTGCTGGAATATGGTATTAAGGCTAAAGAA
>NW_007227517.1:0-1004 GCF_000164805.1 Carlito syrichta
TAAAGCTTGAGTGTAAAAGAGATTGTGGATTCTGGTTTGTCATTATGAGTACCAGTTTTCTTAATAGTGCTCTTATTAATTAACTTTGAATGCTTTATAAATTGTAATTCAAAAGAGATTAAGAGATTGTTTATTTTTCAGATTCCTCATCTATGATAGTTGGAAGGATGGTATGATATTTATGTAGACTTTAGTGCATTTTACTGCTGGAATATGGTATTAAGGCTAAAGAATTATCTGTATTTATGAGATGATTAATGGAGAATTTGATTAGCTTTTTAATTTTGTAGTAATATCAAAGAAGTATAGATTGTCATGCATCTTTTTGTCAGTGTTCTACTTAAAATCTTTCTCACAGTGTTGTTTTTTTCCCCTTCATGAGCCAATTTCTGAGACTTTGTTTCTGCCTTATTCCTTGTTTTCTTCTGCCATGAAAATAGAATGAATTGCTTGTTAAAGGAGGGAGCAATGCTTTATCCATATGCTAAATGATCATCAGAATTCAACTTAAACTAAAAATTGTACCACTCTTAAAATTTAAAAAAGACACTGTTAAAACTTGTGCAGTACTTCCTGTATTCTGTTGGTTTTTGTGTTTTTTTTTTTTAAATTAAGGATTGGGGCTCCCACAAAATAAGTTATTGACTCTTATATTTCTTCTTGGTGATTCTCTGAGGCATGTGGTTACAAATTAACAGGTATATTTTTCTTCTCTAAAAGAATTAAAGCCAGCTTGAAGACATTTGAATGACATCAAGTAATAACTGTTGAAATCAACATTTTGAATCAAAGCATAATTAGATAAAAAGTTTTTGTTTCTTAAAAGGCAATTGCTGAAAGAGACAATTAAGGCTCACAGTATTTTTTAAGGTATTTTTCAAAGTTATCAGAAAAGTGTCAAATAAGTATTTTTATTGTATTCCTAGTTTGAATTTTTTGCCACATGATTATTTTATTTTTAGGGACCAGTACAGATGAAAACTACTTAATGGTTTAGGTATCTG
>NW_007227518.1:0-949 GCF_000164805.1 Carlito syrichta
CACTGTTAAAACTTGTGCAGTACTTCCTGTATTCTGTTGGTTTTTGTGTTTTTTTTTTTTTAAATTAAGGATTGGGGCTCCCACAAAATAAGTTATTGACTCTTATATTTCTTCTTGGTGATTCTCTGAGGCATGTGGTTACAAATTAACAGGTATATTTTTCTTCTCTAAAAGAATTAAAGCCAGCTTGAAGACATTTGAATGACATCAAGTAATAACTGTTGAAATCAACATTTTGAATCAAAGCATAATTAGATAAAAAGTTTTTGTTTCTTAAAAGGCAATTGCTGAAAGAGACAATTAAGGCTCACAGTATTTTTTAAGGTATTTTTCAAAGTTATCAGAAAAGTGTCAAATAAGTATTTTTATTGTATTCCTAGTTTGAATTTTTTGCCACATGATTATTTTATTTTTAGGGACCAGTACAGATGAAAACTACTTAATGGTTTAGGTATCTGATTAGTTGGAAGTGGTTCGGGCTGACTAGAGACTTGTCTTAGAACCTTAAAACAGTTCTATTGTGATTTGAGTTGCATCATCTTCTTTACTCAAGAACATCACATGTGTTCTATTCAAATTAATTTTTGTAACTCTACTAGATATCCTTATAAAGACTACCTAAAATATCCATAAAACTTAGTACCTAATTTGACAATTTTTATTTTCAGACTTAACCCAAATAGCATATTTAAAGCTTGGACTTTGAGGTTGGCGAATAATGCTAATACATACTTATTTTCTGACTATTCTAAACAAAAGCTGAAATCTCCCACCACTACCAAAGGGAAGAAGAAAATTTAGAAAACTAAAAACTGCAACATTCCTCTTTATGCATGCATGTATTTATTGATCCTTTAAAAGTCTACACTTTATAATTGATGATATTAGGCAAATACTATGGTGGCTTATAATTTTGTCTACTTAGTAATATCTGAATGTGAATTATCCT